>NC_091473.1:175607772-175907772 GCF_036971445.1 Narcine bancroftii | reverse complement strand
TTGCATTGTTTTCTCTGGTATATATATAAACAGAACACTATGAATTTGAAAAGACCTGGCATTTTTAATTTATATATACATACACACACAAGCATATAATATATATATATATATATATATATATATATACATATGTAAATAAGTGCACACACACATACATACATATGTATGTACATAATTGTATGTATATATATATATATATATATATATGTGCATGTATATGAATATATTTATGTATGTGTATATATATATAATGTGTGTGTGTGTATATATATATGTAAATAAGTGCACATACATACATATGTACATAATTGTATGTATATATATGTGCGTGTATATGAATATATTTATGTATGTGTATATGTATGTGAGTATATATATATATATATATATATATATATATATGTGTGTGTGTGTGTTTTTTTTTATAAAGGACTTTAGGGCTTATTTTTTTTAGAAACATAAAAATCACTGAAGTGCTGGTCAGTTAAGGAAAATCACTGCATCAGAAACAGGAACACCAAGTGAAATCAGACAAGAACAAACACTTAGTCCGATTGCCAGTATCAACACAAATAATCCCATTTCTCCATCCCATATTCCTACCAACTCCAGCATCATCTCCAAAACAGTGCAAGACAATTTAGTTTATTTAGTCTCAGTTTATCCCCACACACAAACTGCCTGCACATTTCAGTCCACGCATTTACAACAAAATATTAGGAGATGGTCAACATGGCTTTGTGCATGGTTTGTCATGTCTAATCAATCTTAGATTTTTTCCAAGGATATACAGAAAGTTGATGAAGGAAAGGCAGTGAATATTGTCTACATCTGGGTAGGGGTGGGCACAGCACATTTTAGAGGGACCACATTTTATATTTTTTAGGTGTTTTTATGTAAGTCAGTAGGAGAGCTGTCCAGAAGAAACCAACTAAATGATTGGTTAACAGGAAAGGGGGCCCATAAACATTGTGCAAAGTCCTAAGGGAGCCATTGTCAAAAAGAAAAGTTGAGAATGGCTGGTCTATACAGATTTTAATGAGGATTTTGACAAGTCCCCACATGGGAAGTTGGACAAGAAAGTTCCTTTGCTCAGCATCCAGAATGAGGTAGCAAACTGAATTAGACATTGGTTTTACCAGAGTGTCCAGAGAATTATAGTAGAGGATTGCTTCTCTGGCTGGAGATCTGTGACTAATGGTGGGCCTCAGGGATCAGTGCTGCGTCCATTGTTGTTTATCATATCTATCAATAATCTGGATGATGAGGTGGTAAATTGGACAAGGCAAATTTGCAGATGATACTAAGCTTGCAACAGGATCTGAACCAGCTGGAATAATGAATTGCTACACGTCAGATGGAATGCATTACTGACAAGTGTGAGGTGTTGCACTTTCTGAGGACAAACCAGGTTAGGACTTGCATGGTAAAAGGTGGCCCACAGCAGATGGATCTGGGAATACAGATACACAATTCCTTGAAAGTGATATCAAAGGTAAATAGGCCAGTAAAGAGAGCTTTGGACAGAGATAGGCACTACCAGTAACCACAGAGACTAGACTGAGAGAATGATATACGGAAGAACCTTGCTGCCCTGGATCCAGGTATAGGAATGGAGGGAAGAGAGAAGTGGCTGGACCTTTATGGCCCAGGACCACTGGGAGGAGTCCTAGAGTATGAGTCATCAGTGGGTGGGGCCAGCTCCAGATATACAACCAACAATGGTAACTATATACAATGGAGGAAACATATCACCAAAGGGAGAATGGCTTATTGATTACAGCAGTTGGAATCATGTTAAAGTTGTACAAGACAATTGGGGAGCCAAATTTGGAATATTGCACAAAATTCTGGTCATCTACCCACAGGAAATAAGATTGAACGAGGGCAGAGAAAATTTACAAGGCTTTTGCCAGGACTTGAGAAGCTGATAGAGGGAAAGTTCGATATAGTTAGGACTTTATTCCCTGGAGCATCAGAGAATGAGGGGAGATTTGATCGAAGTATACAAAGTTATAAAAAACACAGGTAGACGTTTTCCACTGTTGGGTTGAGACAAGAACTAGAGGAAATGGGTTAAGGGATGTTTAAGGGGAACATTGGAGGGAGCTACTCAAACCGTGGTGAAAATGTGGAAGGAGTTGCCAGCCTAAGTGGTGGGTTCTATTTTAACATTGAAGAGAAATTCGGATAGGTCCATAGATGGGAGGGGTATAGAGAGCTATGGTACAGGTGCAGATCGATGGGACCAGGGGGAATCGTTATGCACGGGCTAGATAGGTGAAGGGCCTGTTCCTGTGCTGTTGTGTTGAATGATAGGCTGTGCAGACGACTGACTCCAGAACCAAGGTATCGGTCCGGGGGTCGGTGTGGTCTTAGATTAACGCAGCATTTACACATACTCCTCCGGAGGAACACTGAAAACAAAACGAACGGGCTGGCTGCGAAGTGCCAGGGGCTGGCACGGGTTTTTACATGGGAAGATGCGCTATTTCCACCGCATAACCGCTGCACCGCGAACGCCCTTCTCGCCGAAAACCACCGAGAGGCAGAGGGGATTGGACAGAAATTACATCATTTCATTGCATCTTCTTGCAAGTCCGATTTTAAAAAAGGTCACTGGGAAGTCTCTGGTGTGCAAACAATGAAAGGATGGGAGTGGGGGGAGGGAGGCGTGTTTTTACACTCAGTGCCCTTCCCGTCTCGGGTGGGTGGTGGGGGGGAGGCATGTTTTTACACTGGGTGCCCTTCCCGTCTCGGGTGGGTAGGTGGGTGGGGGGTGGCATGTTTTTACACTGGGTGCCCTTCTCGTCTCAGGTGGGGGGGGGGTGGAGGCATGTTTTGGGTAGGTGGGGGGAGGCATGTTTTTACACTGGGTGCCCTTCCCGTCTCAGGTGGGGGGGGCATGTTTTGGGTGGGTGGGGGGCATATTTTTACACTGGGTGCCCTTCCCGTCTCAGGTGGGGGGGGGGGGGAAAGAGGCATGTTTTTATACTGGGTGTCCTTCCCCTCTCGGGTGGGGGGGGGGGAAAGAAAGGCATGTTTTGGGTGGGTGGGGGGAGGCATGTTTTTACACTGGGTGCCCTTCTCGTCTCAGGTGGAGGGGGGAAGAGGCATGTTTTTATACTGGGTGTCCTTCCCGTCTCGAGTGGGGGTGGGGGGGAGGAGGCATGTTTTTACACTGGGTGCCCTTCCTGTCTCCTCCGGGAACTGGAACAATGCAAGCAAAGCGCCTGCCCCAGACCCCAACCTCAGCTCGACTCCAGAATTCAAGCCCGCAACAAAAGAACCCCGATTTCGCAAACCTGTCGGTAAGAAATGCGTGGGTGTTCTTCAGGAAAAGCAAACACTTGGGAAAGGCAGATCGCATTACAAAGCAGCTTCGAAACGGGCCAGGCTTCCCACGCCAATAAAGAACGACTCGTTGAAATGCCTCCCCTCCCCGACCACACGCCCAGGAAAGAGACGTTGTCGTGTGTCGGCTGGAGGAACGGAGTAGAAACCACTGCAGTACAAGCACCTGGGGGGGGGGGGGGGGGGGGGGTGGGTTGGAACACACGGAGACAGAGTGCAAGCCGACTCCAGTCTCCTACACCGCTGTCAAGCCCCGTTGATAAATCAGCTTCAACCCCCACCACCACGTTAAGTCGGAGGAGGGTGATAATAACCCCTGGGACCCTTCTGCGTGGAGTTTAACACGGATCCCTCCCTTTAAATCGGATCTTTTGCAAATTAAATCCCTACTTACGTTTCTCGTCATCAGCGTGTAGCAAAGATGCTGCTCGGGACAGGACGTCCAAGGGGGTCTCCATCCTGTAAATCGATCTGCATGGAAACCTCTTGGAGCCTGAAAGAGTGAAGGCAAACAGAGCACACTGCCTGGACCCCATCAAAACCCCGCTCAACAGCTTTCCTTTCTGAACAGGACAGCCCGGGACCACAACCTCCAGCGTTCCCGTCCGGAATCAAGATCCCTCCCTCCCCCCCCTTCATTACCAACGATCAGGGATTAGTAAAAAAAATCTGAAGGTTATTCCCACTGGTGGCGTTTGCAATGAGTGGCCGCAGTGTTATTTACCTGTGCTTGGGGCCAGCGCCTGCTTGGCTGTGAAGTCGACACAGCGAGGCGGAAGTATGTGAGGAATGATGGAATTCTCCCCTGGCAGGTGGGGAAAGTGAGCCAACATCATTGGCTCGGAGCAGCTCCAAATTCGGCGTCACGTCCTCAGGTAGAGGGGGGTGACGCGGAAGTGGCTGCGAGTGCAGTTGTCACCTGTCATTTGCAATGTGTCTCCTGCAGACGGGCACGTTTTGATTTCCTCTCCACTTTTGATTCTCGGTTCTACTTCTATTTCTCAATGACTGCACACCAAGAAACCTGCAGGGAGATTTGCATTAAACTTCAAGAACGTGTCCATTGGGGTGGGGGTTGGAGGGGGGGAGCTGGGAGCATGATATTGCTCCTATCCTGCCCCCTCGAGAGCACTCTGGCATTTCTTGAATGGAGTTGGGTCTGGAACAGGTCCTGAATCAGAAAAGTCTTTAGGGGAAGTCGTCCAGTGTTAAGAGGAGATGCATCATGAAAGAACAGTAACGAAAATACTACAGACGCGAGGCATTAAACCCATCAAAAGGTAGGAAAATCGAAGGTCAGTCACCATGCAGTGAGAAATAAAGTTTTAAGATGTTAACTTTCAAGCAGCTACCATTATTATCTATAATTCTGGATTTCTAGAGATTCTACGCACAGCAGGCAAGTGTCTTTTCAGATAATGCACCTCATTATTGAAGAGTTTGGCAGGCCCTCTTTTGAATGCCTCATGATCAGTCACTTTCCCTTTTTTCTAATGAATCGTCATAAATGAAAGAGGACGCATCCACATCCATTTCTGTACCCTTCTCCATCCTTACAACTGTTGACACCCCTAGGCTTTGCTACTTCTGCTGACAAAAGGCAAAGGAGGAAAAACCCAACACCCAACCCCAACCAACCAATTTTCCCCTGCAACCTCTGCAATCGTATCTGCCTGTCCCGCATCGGACCTTTCAGCCACAAACGAGCCTGCAGCTGACTGGACTTTTTACCCCCTCCATAAATCTTCGTCCGCGAAGCCAAGCCAAAGATTATTCCACAATTGGTGCCATTACCTTCAAAGTCTGGGCATTAAATACTGGGCTTCATATATAAACCTCCCCCCCCCCCACTCTCTCTCTCTTTACCTGACTCTTTTAAGCCTTTCTCCAACAGTGTCATCAAGTTTGCAGGTGTCACAACAGTTGCCCTGATCAGCAACAGCGATGAGTCGCACTACAGAGAAGAGGTGGAAAATCTCGTCAAATGATGCAAGAGTAACAGCCTGAGACTCAGTGTGGACAAGATGAAAGAGATTATTGTGGACATCAGGAGGACCAGGAATGACCACCCTCCACTACACATCAACATCTCTGTAGTAGAGAGAGTGGAGAACACCAAATTCTTTGGAGATCACTTTTCTGGCTTCCTTTAAAAGCACTTCTAGGTCTACACTAGTGAACTTACCTTGAACACGGTCCTAAAATCCTACTGCTCAACTCCTCTCTCCAGAATCAAATATCTTCACAGTTACAGTTGCAGTTTATCATTCTTGCACCTCTGTCTATAACTTCGAACACTCTAGACCAGGGGTGTCAAACTCAAATTCACAGAGGGCCAAAATTAAAAACTTGGACAAAGTCGTGGGCCAAACTAAATATTTATTGAAAATTTTCAACAACATCTGCATGTTTTCTCTTCTTTCAACATATGTAATGTTAAACTTTTTCTTATTAAAATAAATGTTTAATAATAGTTTTGGTTAAACTCTTTCCAGAAGAAACATTAACAAATGAGAAATAAAATATTCAATAAATAATATTTCTCTATAGCCTTTAAGCTCCTTTTAAATGTATTTTTTTTCACAAGCCAACAAGTCAAAAAAATAACAACTTGCTTCAATCTTTCAACTATGAACAGTCCAAAGTTAACCAAAGAAAATGTGAATCCAAGCTTAGCTTGCTACACTGTGATTTACTCTGATGCACCTGGGTCTAAACCAGATACTTGGCATCTCTTCTTAGATGCAAGTTCATCAAACTCTGGGGTCAGAGTTTGCCTCCCACCTGTCTTGAAAGGTCCTGTTTTCTGTCTTTCGTTTGGCCATTTTTCGTAAGGGGTTTATTACATGTGAGTTGGGCGACAGGTCGCAGATGCTAATAAAAGTAAAGAGAGGAGGTGGGGGCGATTAGGGGTCTGAGGGGCCGGCGCCAATGCATTTGCAAAGCATTCTGGGATTTGTAGTATTAGCTGTGCATGCGCTATACTGGCACGGCGGCCAGCGGGCCAGCTCTAATACATATTTGATATGATCTTGCGGGCCAAATATAATTATATCATGGGCCAAATTTGGCCCGTGGGCCTGAGTTTGACATGTGTGCTCTAGACGATCAGATACTGAAAGATATTAAATCCTGCTTTACTAAAAATGTACCTGCATCCAAAATACATATCAAAAGGGGGATGAATCTCCCCCTTTAGTCTCAGGTGTTAGTCTCAGGTCCTCTTTCTTTAGCTTTTGAACCAGTTGTTTTTCGATCCAACTCGATCTCACTGAGATCCTCTGAGAAACTAAACCGCAATTCCTTGACTTTTGCGACCACATTAAGATATATTAAGAGAGACATAAACAATTCTTAAAACTAGTTAAATCTGCAGCTTTTGCATCAGGGTGTTAAGCACATTTTTATCACAATGGTATAACTCCACAATTTTACAATGTCTCACTGCTACACTGGGTTTGTTATGGCCATTTTTAATTATGATTCTCTTTGTGCTGTTGATTGACTTGTAGGAAGAAAATGGTATCGGGACTAATCATTGTGTCTCACCTTTCCTACTTGTAACATCTTTTCCCCATGACCAAATGTAGTAATATTTCAGACCTGACATCACATGTTTTGAACAAAAATATAATTGCTTTACCTTGGGTGGCACAGTTAGTATAGTGGTTAGCGCAACACTGCTACACTCCCACTGACCCAGGTTTGAATCTGGCACTGCCTGTAAGGGGTTTATACATTCTCCTTGTGTTTGTGTGGATTTCTTGCAGATGCTCTGGTTTCCTCCCACCCTTCAAAGCGTACAAAGGTTGTGGGTGTAATTGGGTGGGCCAGTCTCATGGCCGGAAGGGCCCGTTACTGTGCTGTACATATGTCTATCTGCCTCAAGGGAAAGACAGCTAAGCTGTTACAGAATGTCAGAGAATTAGAGAATGATGTTAATATATAGCAGGTGAGGTGTGAATAAAGAAATAGTGTTAACAATTCAGAAAGCTCATGAAAATCCCTGTGAGGAGTTTCCAGCCATTACCCATGTTTCCCCCTTTTGCAATGCTGTCTGACCTGCTGTATATCTCACAATTTTTGATTTTGAATCAGAAGTCCAGTGTGTGGCATATACAGCTTATGTAAGAAGGTCAGGTCACTCTTCGGGTTACTATTGGTACCGTGTAACTCAGTACTATCTGTCACATGGTTAGGTGGTTGGCAACTAACCAGTTCCCCCACCAGGCTTGCCTAGTGCGGAGAGTGGCTAGACTCCCTGCAGAATGAAAGACGAGACCTGTCAAAGGGCAGACGAACCCTCTCATAAGGTCAACGGCCATCTAGCAAACAAGTGCCGTGAAGCGCAGGAAGTGCATCCCTTGCATTGAAGCTTGGTCTGGCCATTCACTGCATTGAACTTCCCCCAGCTGCCTTGGAGCTTACCATGCCGCTGGATCCAGAAGGAGATGTCGAGAAGGTGGGTCAAGACCTCTGCACCCTCCTACTCATCTAAAATCCATTCACGCGCATGCTGTTCCTTTCTGAGGATTGGAGTATCCTCGCGATGCCTGTCAAGGATTGGCCTGTACAGCCACTGCAGGATGCACATATCAAACCCCACAAACTGACTGAAAGGAACCATCATCATCCTATGGAATAGGTAACCAGAAGATGTAGAAACACACAGAGCACCAGCAGAACTCAATGGGTCAGGCAGCAGCCACGAAAGGCAAAAGGCGGTCAATGCTTAAGGCCAAAACCCAAAATCGGCCAGATGCCAGAATCAAAGTGGAGGGGTGTACAGGTGGGAGGGGGAAAATGTGGCTTTTTACATTATGTGAATTGCATTAATTTGTACCAAAGCATTGTCTAGACCAGCCATTCTCAACCCTTTCCTAGCTATGGCCCCCATTAGGACTCTGCCCAAAGCTTATAAACCCCCTTCTCTGTTCTGGTCAAGTTCTGGTTTCTTCCATACTATTATGAACTAAATAAAAAGCTTAAAATATTTATGTTTCATGAGGTGAAAAGAAAACAAGGCTTTTACTTAAAGGTGCTGAGGCCTACCTCCTCCTGGGAATGGTAAGTCTCCCATTGAGAATGGCTGGTAAATCTGCAAAAATTAAGATTGTCAGACATCATTTCATTTATAACACTATCATTTATAACAACGCCAATGATTATTTCATTTGGAAGGATAAAAAGTAGATGTCAAGGAAACAGATGGAAATGTGACACATTCAGAGAATTCCTTTTCATTTACTTCAGATTTCCAGAAATTGGTTTCATAGACAAAAGCATTTAGCAGAATGTTCCAGGGTGGTGAACAATCATTGCTAGTTTAATGCTGCCACATCTTTAAGGATTCTAACTTTGAACATCTGCGGGTCTGTGTTGTAACTGCTTTTGAGGACAGAGGATTTGGGAGAGTCTATTGGAAAGAATGTAACTGTAAGCACGTCTGTTGGCTCTGTAACCTGTTTCATGAATAAAGTATATTTGTTGATAGTTCAAATTACCAAATGTTTCCAGTATCTTGGTGATTAAAGGGAGATACTGTAAGATATCGACAAGCATTGACAAATAATACCCAGCAACCCTATCAATAATTTTAATCTAAGTCACTGATGTGTTTCATTGAAATAAATGGTTGTAGAAATGCAGTAAGAAATCAATACGTAAAAGTAGAGATAAGATTTCAACCAGAAAACACCACCTGAAATTTGGGAAAGTTTATTTAAGAAAACCATAATTTTTACTTAGGTTGCAGGACAAACTTAAAATAAAATATGGACAACCCACTGAAAAGTAATATTTACTTCTATTAACTTGCAAAGTAAGCATATTCATTTCTGAGACAAAAAAAAGAGTTTATGCTAAATAAACATCTGCAGGGGTGGCCAACATCTTAATTTTGAATTTAGCCATACAGCAAGGTTAACAGGCCATTTCAAGATTCAATTTATTGTCATTGTAATAAAAGAGTGTCATATTACATGAAATTGCTTTTGCCTGCAGTAAGGCCGACCGATTTGCCGTTCAGAAATTGCCTGAAGTGCCTCTTACAATCGGAGAAAGAGAAGCAAAAGAGGGACACCCCCCCTCCCCCCCTGCCACCAGTCATCAAGTGTCCATAGATTCACCTCGAGCACTTCCACAGCCTCACAGCAAAGCACTGGCAACCTGAGCTCCAGATCCGAACCTACGACATGGTCAGGAACACCTCACATCCCGGTTCTGATACCTGACACCCCTTCAGCCAGTTTTGAGCCAGTCGCCAGCAGTCCACAGCCCCGGCGTGTCTTCCGACAGCGGTCTCCAGCATCCCACAGCCTCCGTGGGTTCCTCACCAGCAGCCCACCCCAAGCACTGGTCTTTCAGCCGCAGAGCCCCCTCACTGGTCCACTGCCGGGGTCACCATTCCGTGGGTCGTCTCCTTTGCTTCTCCTCAGACAGGGGATGGTCCCGCTGTTTCCCGGTGCCCTGCAACGGTCCTCCGCCCCCCCTGGAGACCGAAACCCCTCGTGGATGCTGCTGATTAGACCCGCAGTCGCGGAATTTTAAATAAAACTGCCATGGCTCCGTTAAAGCGCCGTTCAAAGCTAATGTGGAACTGACGGCAGCTGACTGGGCAGTTGTACCCCACGGGAGCACTGCATCTTCACTCCTCACTCCCTGCAGGTCTGTACCAGTGGGACCGCTGCCTTTACAGTGGCTCCAGCAGCGTCGCCATTTTCCCATTTTCACCACATTCAACCCACGAGCCGGTGCTGCCCAATTAACCTACACCCCCGGTACAAGCTTGTGGCCCAAAATGGCATGTAACCATGCTGTATGTCTAAATTAAAATGTTGGCCAGTCCCGATCTAGAGTCATAGAGTTGTGCAGCATACAGACAAGCCATTCAGCCCTCCACATATATACTGAACATCTACCTGCACTAATCTTATTTGCCGGCATTAATTTCATATTCTTCCATTCATTGTCCATTCACAAAACTATTATGGGGCCTCATCAAAGTTGTTGTTGTTCCTACCTCCACCACCTCCAGATACTCCTCGTTTGATTCCTATTATACCTCCCCCCCCCCACCCCTTTCATCTCAGATACCCCTACAGTGGGAACACAGGCACTGGTTATCTCCCCCAGCCATTCTCAAGGGGCGGGGGAGGACTTGGCTCATTCTGTGAGCTTTTATTGAAGAAGATTTGTGCCGTTCGTTATTTTCCAGAAGGTTTAAGCCGACATTTGAGTTAACCCTTGTAAGAAGATCTTTAGTTTTGCAATAGTTCATTTTTGTTACGAGTTCCCTGGCAAAAAAAAGAAGTGTCAGGAGTATTCGGTGGAATACTTATCATATAGTTTCATTACATTTCCACAAAACCCTTCTCTGCCCATGTTTTTTTTTAAAATTATTTTATTTACAAATTTTAAACCACAACAGTCAATACATTTCATTAATATAAAGAAATTTCAAAAATTATGCATGCGGTTTACAAAATCCACTCCACCCCCCACCCTCCCTCTCCCTCCCAAACCCCTGAAAAAAGGAAAAAGCAAGTAGAAAAAAGGACTGGAGAATGTCAACAGAATAAACTATATATATCATAAAATTTAAATACTGGAGGTTACCAACAAATGAGGTCTTCAGAGAGTCTGTTAAACATTCATACCCACATTTTGCAAATATGGGTGCCATGTTTTCCAAAATATATGATAATTATTTTGTAAATTATAAGTAATCTTCTCAAGTGGAAGGCAGCTGCGAAGTTCCACATGCCATCTCTCCATCCCTAAATCTGTTTCTGATTTCCAAGTTGTCACTAATCACTTCCTAGAAACTGCTAAAGTAATTTGTACAAATTCAATCTGATACATAGTTAGTTTCAATATGGGTCTTATAGCCCTAATATTACCCAACAAAAATAGCATCAGATCAGAACTTAACCCCCGTTATTCGTTGCAAAAAAATTTCAACTTCCAACCAGAAATGTTTAAGTTCTTCTATGTAGAATACAAAAATGATCCAATCTCTCGTCCACTTCAGAAACACAAATCTGATAATGTAGGGTTCAAACTCGTTAATTTTTGAAGAGTCAAATATAACTGATGCAAAAAATTATACTGAACCAACCTATATTTAATGTTAATAATTCTTGTCATATCAACTATTCATAATTCCATTCAGCCTTTTTCATCTATTTGTCTATTTAAATCCACTTCCCATCTTAAACTCATGCATATTTTGGGGGCTTTCTTTTGAAGTAAATATACATTACAGCGATAACTTTACTTACATTACTATTATGAATCAGTAATCCCAGTTAAATCTGGCTGGGTAATGTCAAACTTGAACCTATTTTATCAGTCAAAAATGCCTTAACTTTCCTTTAGAGAATGGGAGAAAAAAGGGATCAAAAGAATAGAAAATTGCTTTTCAGGAAATAAATTATTATCCTTTGAACGAATGAAGGATAAATATAATATAACTCAAGATACAGTGTTGGCATACTACCAACTGAAATCCTACTTGAAGGACAAATTGGGAAGCAGTCTGAGGTTACCAGAGGGAAGTAATTTTGAATATGTGATTACAGACACAATGATAATCAAAAAATTTATAACAAACATGTATATTAAACTACAAGAAAAGGAGAATGAGGAAACAAATGGTAAAACTAAACAAAAATGGGAACAAGATCTAAACATAAAGATAAAGAAGGAAACATGGGAGAAGTTATGCTCAGGAACTATGAGAAATACAATAAATACGAGGTTACGTATGATACAATATAACTGGATACACAGGCTATATATGACACCTCAAAAGTTAAATAAATGGGACCCAACAGTATCTGACAGATGTTTTCGCTGTAAAAAGGAAATGGGAACAACAATTCATGCAATCTGGACATGTGAGAAAGTGAAAAAATTTTGGGAAGATCTAAACCAGATATTAAATAAAATCACAAAAAGCAATATACCAAAAAACCGAGAGATCTTCCTCCTAAGTAACATAAAAAACAAAGAATTTGGACTTGATTTGGATGGTGCACAAAAAAGATTTGTTAGGATAGCCCTAGCCGTAGCAAAAAAATGTATTATGTCAGCCTGGAAATTAGAAGATAACTTGAGAATACAACAATGGTATATAGAAATGAATAAATGTATTCCATTAGAAAAAAATAACATATAATTTAAGAAATAATATTACAATATTTGAACAAATATGGGAGCCATACATGAAACACAATAGAGAAAACCTACCGGGGACATCTACCACCTAAAATGACTGGAGAAGGGAATGAAAATAATTGACTCAGTGGAATTTCTTGTTTATTTTTATTGAGTGACAACATTGTTTGATGGGTTTAATGTATCTTAGATTCTGAACTTTAAATGAATGGGAGGGGAGGTAGGGAGGGTGGGGTGGGAAGAGGGAGGGGCGGGAGAAAATAACACTGTATATATTTGAAAAGGAAAATGTATGTATCTTGATCAATGTGTTTTATAGTGTGAAAAATAAAAAAAATTTAAAAAAAAGCCTTAACTTGATAGTAGCAAAAGGAAGTATTATTAGGTACATTATATTTATTCTTCATTTGTTCAAATTTATTCTTCATTTGTTATAAATCTTTCAGCTTCAAAACAATCCTCTATCCTCTCAATACCCATCCGGATCCAAAAATTGATTATCCATAGAAAATGGAATGTCTGTTTTGACATAAAGGCATTTTTCCTGAAACTAAACCTCTCGCACCTATTTCATAATCAATTTTATTCCACAATTCAATCAGATGTTTTAAAACAGGTGTATCTCTGCTTCTCACCAACAATTTTGAATTCATTTATAAATAAAATCCTGTGTATTTATTTCTCCTATTTTACTAAGTTCTATATTATGCCAAGCAGGAATTTTATCTACACCAAACAGTACATTAATTAATCTCAATTAGGCAGCCTTATAATAATTCTTAAAGTGGGAAAGTTGTAAACCCCCAATTCAAACTTCTAATTCAATTTTTTCAAAGAAACTCTCACCATTTGCCCTTTCCATAAAAACTTCCTAACAATTGTATTCAAATCCTTAAAACATTTTTGAGGAATTGAGATGGGGATCGACTTTACGGAAAATATTAATCTTAACACAATTTACTCTACCTACTAAAGTTATAGGTAGTGTATTCCACTTATTCAAATACTCAATAATTTTATTAAGTAATAGGAAATAACTTAATTTAAATAAATTATTCAAATCATCATTGACCTGAATACCTAAATATTTAATTCCAGCATCTGGCCACCTAAATTGAGTGGACTTTCTTCACTGAGTATAGTTACCCTTGACAAAATCAACATTTCACTTTTATCCCAATTAATCTTATACCCCAGATACTTCACCATATTCTTCCAGTCTTGTATGGAATTGACACAAAGAATTAATGGAGTCTGTCAAATAAACCAAAACCAAAACACCTTATTAGCTCCACTAAAGGCTCTATTGCCAAAATAAACAGAGCTGGTGATAAAGGACAATCCTGTTTATTTGATCTAGTTAATTGACAAGAAGTAGAAATTTGTCCATTAGTTAATGTAAAGGTTAAAACCTTGTGTTTTTGCTTCTTAGTAATTATGTGTCCATCCCTTTAGGGATAAGTATTGTTTGTTGTATTACTATAGTTACATATGTTGTAATATTCATGCAGACTCAGAGTTTGTATCTCATTCTTTGGAGAATCATGAAAAGGATTTGTGACAGAATATGTTGTGTTTTATATTGTATATAGAAATGTTTAAAAGGAGATAAATTGGGGCAGGGTTTTCTTAGCATAGGTCACATACGAACACATCAAAACATATCTCATTTAAAATAATGGAGCTCTGTTTAAGCTAGACAGGCTGGCTCTGAATGCCTTTGCAAAAGCTTTGGGAAGTGCCCAAGAGACTTCACCAATCGATTGTTATTTTGAAAAACAACAAATGAAACAACTCATTGGAGCTGCAGGCTGTCTGGAGTGGAATTTGCTATTCTAGGAGGGTCATGTGGTTTTGTAAGCAGAGAGAGTCAAACAGGCTTTTCTGTGAGAGAGAGAAAGAGAGAGAGAGAATTCAGTTCAACAGTAGTAGTCGGGAATGGTTCAGGACAAGCTGGCAAGCTTGTGGAAAATGCCATTTTGAAGACAGGTTGTGAGTTCTTAGTTCAGCCTGGTCAAAGCCCTTGTGGTTCATGCAAGAAGAGATGATTGGCTGTCTAATGTTTCACTTGGAATAAGAGAAACAAAAAGACACTCTGTGGTGACCTGAAAGAAAGAGGTTATCATCTGGAGAATCCTAAAGGGGGCAAGTTTCATCAGCAATAGACTGAGGTGGCTGGGTGTCCATCGTACAACAAATCGACAAGAACCATCTTGAGCAGTAAATATTTACCTTTCGAGCACCAAATCCTGGTGAAATTCATAAATGTTAAATTCTATACACAGTATAAGAATTGCCTACAGCTAGTGAACTTGGAGGAATGAGAAGTGAGATTGGACTGTGAATCAAATAACTTTTCTGAACTTGTATACATTTTACATACACGTGCACTTAGAATTAAAAGGGGGTTATGTTAGATCAAGGTAAGTTAATTGTAATAAGTTAAAGTTCGATCCTGTTTTCATGTTTAAAGATCATTAAAAGCAACTTTTGTTTAAGTAACCATTTGTCTTGATGAATATCTATTTGCTGCTGGTTTTTGGGATTCTCTGGGCTCATAACAGATGTAAGATTGAAATACTTTTCTTTGAATTCATCTTAATCATTTCTTATAATCTTAATTTGTCTTATCACCTTATATCATTATGTCTTAAAATAAAACCGAATGCTATGTTTATTTATCATTATGAAAATCTTGATGTGGTTATGCAAAATGTTTATCTGTTTATATCAATGAATTAAGCTACATAAATCTGCATCTATACAGTAAACTGTGTAGATTGTTGAATTGATAAGATACTAATACAGTATATCGTCATTATCTTTCTTTGAGGATTGCATAATTTTAAATTAGGAAATAATAGAGAATGGAAATTGTCCAGCCTATCAATCCTACTGCCACACTTATGTCAGTCTTTTTCTAGGCTAAATGAATAAAGCTAATTAATCTAGTAATATTATCCATAAATTGTCACTTTATAACAAACTGTTTGATCCATATAGATTAAATTTAGTAAATATTTAGCTAATATATTCTCAAAAATATATCAATAATTTTATAGTCTGTATTCAATAATGATGTTGGTCTATAGGGTGCTGGCTTTAACAGATCCCTATCTTTCTTTGGTTTAACTGTAATAATTGCAGTTGAAAAGATTCAAATAGAGAGAGAGATTCTGCTACATGATTTAACACTTCCATAAAAGGGGGTATTAAAAGGTTCCTAAATTGCTCAAAAAACTCTAGTAGAAAACCATCTTCCCCCAATGACCTCACTAACTTTTCTTGCTGTAAAAGGAGGATCTAAATCTCTTTGATCCCAATAATTCAAACTAGGTAAACTTAATTGGGATTAAAAAAAACCATTCTCAATCTTAGTCTTATCACAACTAGACTCAGACTTATATAAATTAAAATTAAAATCTTTAAATAAATCATTAATTTCTTGAAGTTTATAAGTAATCATCTTGGAATTTTTTAATAGCATTAATAGTTCTAGAACAGTGGTTCCCAACCTTTTACTTTCCACTCATATACAACTTTAAGTATTCCCTGTGCCATAAGTGTTTTGTGATTAGTAAGGGATTGCTTAAGGTGGTATGTGAGTAGAAAGGAACATTGAGAATCACTGCTCTAGACCCAATTATTACTGAAATATTTTGCTTGAGAAAAATTGTCATTGCCCCATTTCCTTTGGAGTTATGCACATATTGAATCAATTTGGAATGGTTAAAATAGTGGTTTTCAAACTTCTTCTTTCCACCCACATACCACCTTAAGCAATCCCTTATTAATCACAGAAGACTTATGGCATAGGGAATACTTAAAGTGGTATGTGAGTGGAAAGTAAAAGGTTGGGAACCACTGTTCTAAAAGATTGTTCTGTTTTCAATTGCCAAGCAAAAAATTTATGAGCCCTTTCCCCTAAATCATAATATGTTTGTTTAGTTGTCTCAATTTTTTTCCCATTCTATAAGTCTGAAACATGTTGGTTGTAATGATGTTTTTTTTGTTATTAATTTCTTCTTTACACATCAGAAACCTTTCTTTATAAATCTTTTTTGAAACCTTCTATTTTCTTTTCCATTGATCAACCTCTTTCATATAATTTTTCTTAACTTTCACCGTATAACATTTTCTAACCTCTCAAATATGCCTTCAAAGCATCCCAAACAATAAACTGAATTGGAATTTATTTCTAAAAAATTTTGAATTTTTTTCTTATAAAGTTACAGAAATCCACCCTCTTCAAAAATGTAGAGTTAAATCTCCATCTATAAACCATTTCTTCTTTCTTAGGAACCAAGCATGTCATCAGAAGTGGTGAATGATCAGGTAAAATTCTAGCCTCATAATCTGCATGTATAAGTCTTTCTTGCAGTTGAGCTGATATTAAAAAATAAATCTATTCTTGAAAAAGAGTCATGCCTATATGAATAAAAAGAATAATTCCTTTCTTTTGGATTTAACCTTCACCAAATGTCTATCAAATTCAGCCCTTTCATCAAACTGAGAGTCACCTTTTCCACTTTTACTCATGCAACTGATCTTGCCAACTTATCCAACGCCAGCTCAAGGCAACAGTTAAAATCTCCTCCTATCAAAACTTTCTCATGTGCTTCAGCTAAAAACATAAAATTATCCCAAATAAATCCTTCATCATCGACATTTGGTGCATAGATACTCATGTGTCCACAGTTCAGAATAAATTTGACAATGAATCAAAACATCTCTCCCCACAGAATCCATAACCACCCTTTGAATTTTAACAGGTAAAGTCTACTTTGTTAATATTGCAGCTCCTCTTGCTTTACAGTTAAACATTGAAGCTACCACTTGACCTAACCAATCTCTTGTTAGTTTCTAATGTTCGTTCTCTGTTAAATGAGTCTTGCAAAAAAGCAATATCAACTTTCATTTTCTTCACATAAGCTAAAACCTTTTTTCTCTAAATCATATTAGTAACCCCATTTATATTAAAACTTACAAAATTAAAAACCCTACTGACAGCCATTTCTTCCAAAAATATTCAGAACTCCCTTCACCTTCCTCTTGGACCTCCAGCATCTTAAGACTATCAGTCATACTTAACATCTCCATCCAAAAGAAGAAAGAAGAAAAAAGAAAAAAAGAAACTAAAATAGCCCCAAAAAGAAAAGTGACTGCCAAAAAAGGTTAGTACTATCCTCCTCTATTGTGCGGGAAATAGCTCTCACCACAAAGTGGTACATAATGGTTATGGAAGAAGGAAAACCTCCTCCCCTCCCACCCACCTCCACCGTGAGAACAATCATTATATACATTTGTAGGTGTAGACAGCCACTTCAAGATCCCTATTTAGTTGTTCGCTCTCATGGTCTTCAATTTCTTGTTGCATCAATACTTTTCCTGCAACTTGTATCACCTCGGATTGGACTGAAAAAGCTTGCTGGATGCCCAGGTTTTATATATTAATTTGTTTATCCTATTTAATATTTGAATTTCCAAACTCCAGGGCTTCTATCTCATTTACAAAGAATCGCACTTGATTTTCCCCCCAAAACACCTTAAGTGTAGCTGGTTGACGAGATATATCCTTTTCTCCACAAAAATGATTTAGCGGAGTTAAACTATTTTTCTCACAATCGCGCACTTAAATCCGCGTATATAAATACTTTCTTCTGAACCACCATTAATGGGTCCTGATACCATTAATGGGTCCTGATGTTTTTGGGCATTCTGGACAGCCACTCTCAATATTGTCTCTTTATCCTGACAATGTGCAGCCTGTCCCAGCAATGGTCTCTTTCTATGTGCTCTATCCAATTCAATTCCATTTGGAAAATGATCAGAACCCAGAACTTCTGGGATCCATTTTTGAAAAAAATTTGTATAGGATTAGAGCCTTCAAAATCTTCAACCAACCTAATAATCTTCCCATTATTTCTTTGGCTGTGATTTTCTAATCTATCAATTTTTTTGGCAAAAGTTCTTTCCTCTGCAAATCCCATGCCCCAGCTGAATTTTGCATGTTATTAACTGCGTCCTTGCATTGTTCCACCTCATCACAGTACCCTTGCATATTATCTTCAATGTTCTAAATGAGCTTTAAAAATTTTCTCCTTAATATTTTTCATCTCTCCTTTAACATATTCAAATTATATATTAACATCATGTCTTACAGATACAAATTGAATATCAATCTTTTCATTCATTATCTGCAATTGATTCATTAAAATAGAAGTTTGTTCTTGTCTGCCCATACCTTGACTTCTAGCCTCAGGAATCTTTACCTGCTTTGCCTCTATTCCTTGTACTAGTTGGGCTTTTTCATCTACTCCTTCTTCCTCCTCTCAGTTTTGGTCTTCTTCCTCTGGTCCTTCCAAAGCACTCCACAGAAGGCAGGTCAGTGCTGCTGACAGCAGCTTTACGCGTTCCCCTTGGAGAAGCAGTTTGATTCGTTCTGCGAATGTGCAAACTCTCGTGCACGCGTGCTTGTTGCTGAAGGAGCTATAGTTTGATATTTCTCTTCTGGACTACAGAATCATCTTCTACGGCTCCCTGGAGGGATGGTGCTGGTCCCACCTGCATGCGAGTCGCGACTACTCTGGTCACTCAAGAAGGAAGAGGAACTTCATTCTGAGGCTCCAACATCAAGGTAGGCCCAACTTGCTCTGATTTTTTGACTTTTTTTCCAACTGCTTTCTTGACTGTCTATCACTTCCCCTTGAAGCCATAACAAAAACTTTTCAGGTAAGTTCCTAAAGCTTTGTTAATCCTTTAAAGTTTAAGAAAAAGCTTTTTAAAGTCAATTGTTATTTAGTTCCCACAGGAGAGGTGTATCTTTACTTCTCCCACTCAAGCCATCACGCCCCCCCACCCCCCCACCACCCACGCCTCTGCCCTTGTGTTTGATTTGTTTGAATACATTTTCAAACAAAAGCATGAGGTCAAGCAGCTGATTACTCTAGAATCCATCAGGACAATTTTGAGAGAAGGCCAATTCTCAAACAGATGAGTACTAAAATATCACAAAAATTAGAAATCCATTAATTTTTTCTTAAAAAGCTTGAAGTCTACTGGAGCAATATCAGACAACAGGATTTTTTATTTACAATTTCCTAATCTGAACACAAATGCAGAGGGCATTAAAGAATTATTTTACAATATTTTTATAATTACAAAGAATCGCACTTGATTTTCCCCCCAAAACACCTTAAGTGTAGCTGGTTGACGAGATGCTTGACTCACTGTGTCACAAGAATTTTTTTAAAATTTGGAAAAATGTATGTTCATGTTTTCTTCTTTCCTGCATGCTAGCTAGCATGCTGGAACATCAGAACCATGCTAGACAAGGCTGACAGCCACCGACCTGAACATCAGTCTGCCCTCATCGCACATGAACTCCTCAGACTTGACATCAACATAGCTGCTCTCAGTGAAGTCCGCCTTGCAGATGTAGGCAGCCTCCAAGAACGCGGCGCGGGCTGCACACTCTACTGGTCTGGCAAGCCTATGGATGAACGACGCCCATCTGGTGTAGGCTTCATGGTCAAGAACTCCATTGCCTCCAAATTCGAAAACCTCCCGACAGGCCACTCGGACCGGATCATGTCCATGCGACTCCCCCTTCAAAACAAGCGTCTCATCACCCTCATCAGTGTCTATGCTCCAACCCTTCAGGCGGAACCAGCAGAAAAGGACAAGTTCTACACTGATCTGCGCAACCTCATTCAACGCACCCCTACAGCCGACAAGGTTGTCATCCTTGGCGACTTCAACGCTCACGTCAGCAAAGACTCAGAAACCTGGCCAGGAATCCTGGGCAAGCATGGTGTCAGCAAGTGCAACAACAACGGGCGCCTCCTGTTGGAGCTCTGCGCAGAACAGCGGCTTGTCATTACAAACACTCTTTTTCAGCAGAGGGACAGCCTGAAGACTAGCTGGATGCATCCCCAATCCAAACACTGGCACATCCTGGACTACGTCCTGGTGCAAGAAAGAGACAAACGAGATGTGCTCCACACCAGGGTCATGCCCAGCGCGGAATGCCACACTGACCACCGGCTGGTTCGCTGCAAGCTCAACCTTCACTTCAAGCCAAAGTCCAGGAACAATAAAGTCCCCAGAAAGAGGTTCAATGTTGGAAACTTGCAGTCAGACGAAGTGAGAGGAAACTTCCAGGCAAATCTCAAAGCAAAGCTCGAGGATGCAATCCACCTCACGGACTCATCCCCTGAAACCCTCTGGGATCAGCTGAAGACTGCCATACTGCAATCCACTGAAGAGGTACTGGGCTTCTTCTCCAGGAAAAACAAGGACTGGTTCGACGAAAACAACCAGGAAATCCAGGAGCTGCTGGCAAAGAAGCGAGCTGCCCACCAGGCTCACCTTGCAAAGCTGTCCTGGCCAGAGAAGAAACGAGCCTTCCGTCGTGCATGCAGCCATCTTCAGCACAAACTCCGGGAGATCCAAAATGAGTGGTGGACTAGCCTTGCCAAACGAACTCAGCTCAGCGCGGACATTGGCGACTTCAGGGGTTTTTACGAGGCTCTGAAGGCTGTGTACGGCCCCTCACCCCAAGTCCAAAGCCCGCTGCGCAGCTCAGACGGCAAAGTCCTCCTCAGCGACAAGATCTCCATCCTCAACCAATGGTCAGAACACTTCCAATCTCTTTTCAGTGCCAACCGCTCAGTCCAAGAATCCGCCCTGCTCCAACTCCCTCAACAGCCCTAAAGGCTAGAGCTGGATGAGGTCCTCACCCGGGAAGGGACATATAAGGCAATTGAACAACTGAAAAGTGGCAAAGCAACAGGTATGGATGGAATCCCCCCAGAGGTCTGGAAGGCTGGCGGCAAAACTCTGCAAGCCAAACTGCATGAGTTTTTCAAGCTCTGTTGGGACCAAGGAAAGCTGCCTCAGGACCTTCGTGATGCCATCATCATCACCCTGTACAAAAACAAAGGTGAGAAATCAGACTGCTCAAACTACAGGGGAATCATGCTGCTCTCCATTGCAGGCAAAATCTTCGCTAGGATTCTCCTAAAGAGAATAATACCTAGTGTCGCCGAAAATGTTCTCCCAGAATCACAGTGCGGCTAACAGAGGAACTACTGACATGGTCTTTGCCCTCAGATGGCTCCAAGAAAAGTGCAGAGAACAAAACAAAGGACTCTACATCACCTTTGTTGACCTCACCAAAGCCTTCGACACCGTGAGTAGGAAAGGGCTTTGGCAAATACTAGAGCACCTCGGATGCCCCCCAAAGTTCCTCAACCCGGTTATCCAACTGCACGAAAACCAACAAGGTCCCAGATACAGCAATGAGCTCTCTGAACCCTATTCCATTAACAATGGCGTGAAGCAAGGCTGCGTTATCGCACCAACCCTCTTTTCAATTTTCTTCAGCATGATGCTGAAACAAGCCATGAAAGACCTCAACAATGAAGATGCTGTTTACATCCGGTACCGCACAGATGGCAGTCTCTTCAATCTGAGGCGCCTGCAAGCTCACACCAAGACACAAGAGAAACTTGTCCGTGAAGTACTCTTTGCAGACGATGCCGCTTTAGTTGCTCATTCAGAGCCAGCTCTTCAGCGCTTGATGTCCTGTTTTGCGGAAACTGCCAAAATGATTGGCCTGGAAGTCAGCCTGAAGAAAACTGAGGTCCTCCATCAGCCAGCTCCCCACCATGACTACCAGCCCCCCCACATCTCCATCGGGCACACAAAACTCAAAACAGTCAACCAGTTTACCTATCTCGGCTGCACCATTTCATTGGATGCAAGGATCGACAACGAGATAGACAACAGACTCGCCAAGGCAAATAGCGCCTTTGGAAGACTACACAAAAGAGTCTGGAAAAACAACCAACTGAAAAACCTCACAAAGATTAGCGTATACAGAGCCGTTGTCATACCCACACTCCTGTTTGGCTCCGAATCATGGGTCCTCTACCGGCATCACCTACGGCTCCAAGAACGCTTCCACCAGCGTTGTCTCCGCTCCATCCTCAACATTCATCGGAGCGACTTCATCTCCAACATCGAAGTACTCGAGATGGCAGAGGCCAACAGCATCAAATCCACGCTGCTGAAGATCCAACTGCGCTGGGTAGGTCACGTCTCCAGAATGGAGGACCATCGCCTTCCCAAGATCGTGTTATATGGCGAGCTCTCCATTGGCCACCGAGACAGAGGTGCACCAAAGAAGAGGTACAAGGACTGCCTAAAGAAATCTCTTGGTGCCTGCCACATTGACCACCGTCAGTGGGCTGATATCGCCTCAAACCGTGCATCTTGGCACCTCACATTTCAGCAGGCAACAACCTCCTTTGAAGAAGACCGCAGAGCCCACCTCACTGTCAAAAGACAAAGGAGGAAAAACCCAACACCCAACCCCAACCCACCAATTTTCCCTTGCAACCGCTGCAACCGTGTCTGCCTGTCCCGCATCGGACTTGTCAGCCACAAACAAGCCTGCAGCTGACGTGGACATTTACCCCCTCCATAAATCTTCGTCCGCGAATCCAAGCCAAAGAAGACATGTTCAATAAGAATGATTTCCTATTTGCCTGTTTGTTCTTGAATCACAAGCCACAGTTGTTACATTCAAAGTAAAAGCCTTGTTTATTATCATCTCACATAATTTTTTTTTAATGTTTATTATGTAGTTGGTAGGAGAAAAGTATGAAAGAAGCCAACTGAACTCAACTGCTTCACAGGGGAGGGGCCCCATAAGCTGAGCACAGTCGAAGGGGACCATAGCCAAAAACAAGGTTGAAAATGGCTGATCTATCCTATCCACGTCTTGTATAATTTTATATACTTCTATCATATGACCTCCTAACCTTCTTTTGCTGCAGTGGAGACAGTTCTGGCCTAATCCAATCTCTCCTTTTAACTTAACCCCTCCAAATGCAGGCAATATCCTTATGAACCTTTTCTGCACCCTCTCAAGCTTAATCTCATCTTTCCTCCAATGGACAAACAGTGCATTGTTTTGCATACAATACTCCAAGTGTGGGATCACCAATGTTTTGTTCAACTATTGCATGATGTCCCAATTTTACTCTTGCTGCCTTGGCTGATGAAAGCAAGATGCGATATATTATATTCTATAATATATATATTATCACGACCCTGGTGTTGTTAATTTTCACGTAACTCTGAACTTGTGCCCCAAGGTCTCTGTTCAACAACACTTCCCATGACCCTGCCACTCACAATGAATGGTCTGGGTTGATTTAACTACCAAAATACATCGCTTTGCATTTATCTAAGTTAAATTCCATCTGTCATTCTTTTGCATGTTTTCTGACCTTGACCTCTAGCCTGCTGTAACCAGAGCCAACCTTCTGTCCACTGCTCCACCAATCTGCAAACGTACAAATCGTGCCACCTGCAATTTCATCCAAACACATGCACCCATACAAACACACAATTTTAATGTGGAAATTGTATTGTGTGTGAATTGTTCGAACGAACTTTCAGTTCTTTCTTGTATCATACAAAATATTTGCTGCATAGAAACAACTGATAATGATAATCAACCTTGCTGAATAATTCACAAAAGGTTAGGTAGTGAAACAATCAGGCTTTGAATAGCTAAAGACTGGAATACTATCAAACAACCATCCACCTCCTTGACTGATCAGAGGAAAAATAAAAGGATGGCTTGTAAGGGGGTGTGGGTAGGATCAGACTCGGGAGGCATGTCCAGTCAGTAGCAGCCAATCATGGTATAACAGTGGGTTACCACACTTGCAATAAAAGCAAAAACATCTACTAACAACCATGTATCCTTGCAGTTAATGTTGTTGCCCAGTTATATGTTTATGTTATAAATTTCTGTGAAAAAGTACATCACATTTCAATAAAACCTAACACCTGTTATAGATGGGCAGATGCTGTTTGCCAACAAAGCTCATTTCTGTAGGCACAAGGTAGCGTACTGCTGCTCAATGGGACAATTATTCCAACACAATATGATTCTAATCTCAGTTTTGTGGAGAAATCTCCAAGCAAAGATCAGGCTCTTGTCTAAAATGAAAGCATGCTCTTTCTTAGTAATTTGAATAAATCATTTATAGATTCTGGGAAGCCTAAAGAGTAATGGCAGGTCAGATCTTTGTTATACTTTACAAACTGTTCAGTTGGGACGGCAGTCAGAGCAGAGGTACACTCCTTTTGCAGGATGTGACACATTAGAGGGACTCCCAATATCCCTGGATACTACACTTGTGGGCAACTTTTTCAGCGGCAGCGTTTTAAGGATTTGGAGCTGGAGTTGGATGAACTCAGGATTGTCTGTGAGGCAGAGAGCCAGGTGGCGGGTGAAATGGGGGAAGGACCAGAATATTCAATTTTCGAAGAGTAGCTATGAAGTATTGAACTGCATGTTACACAAACATTTCTACGACTGATTCCACCTGCATTGAATTCGTCCATCGTTATTGAATGAAGATCTACTGGGACCAATGCCTGAAGAGGGCGCACAAAATCAGTGAACTGGTGCGGACTCGAAAGGCCAACATGGCCTGTTTCGGCTCCGTAAATGGTTATATGGTTATGTTGTGTTTAGGTATGCTAAACAACTCATATATATGAACATTGGAATATTTTGTGAAAAGTAGGCAACTGGATGGTAAATTACATCATCTTTTTGTACTAGAACTACACCTGCTGCCCCCTCACTGGCACCCACTCGAAAGAAAATGGTCTGTCAAAATCAGGAGATTTTAAAACAGGGTAATGGCATAAGCATCTCCTTTAAATTTTCTAAAGCTCTCAGACAAAGTTTAGTCCACACAAATTTTTCCCCTTTCTTTAAAAGATTGGTTTAAGGAAGAGTGATTTCAGCAAAATTTCCTTTAATACCCTGCCATTCCTAAAAGCCTTCTCACTTTCTTGCCATTGGGAATAGGAAATTCAGAAATTGCATTCACCTTAACAGACTTACAAGGATGTTTCCTGGTTTACTGCATCTGGATTACAGGGAAAGATTAAGGAGACTGGGACTTTATTCATTGGACTGTAGAAGGTTGAGGGGGGACTTGATAGAGGTATTTAAAATTATGAAAGGAATAGATAGACTAGACTCTTTTCCAAGGGCAGGGGAGGTTGGAACAAGTGGGCATGAGTTAAGGGTAAGGGGGCAAAACTTTAGGAGAAATATTAGAGGATGCTTTTTCACTCAGCGAGTGGTGGCAGAATGGATTGCTCTTCCAAAAGAGATAGTTGTGGCAGGGTTCTTCTGTCATTTAAGAGAAGGTTAATGGAGGTGAGGGGGTTGGAGGGTTATGGGCAGAGAGTGGGAGAGTTGAGCTAGTGGAGTTGTATAAGTGAACTGGTGCGGACTTGAAGGGTCGACATGGCCTGTTACCGCGCTGTAAACGGCTATATGGTTATAGATTCTGGGATGCCAATAAAGATGCAGGGAAACATTTTAATATCTCACAGTTTCAGGCAGAGAACCCTTACAAGAAGAAGTAAAAAAAAGGACAACTGGTCTTTACAAATTAGCCTATGAAATCCATCTTGATTGAAACTCAGAGAAGTTTTAATAAAGTATAATTAAAGAAATTTTGTTTTATTTGCTGGGCTGTAAAAACCTGAGTTTCTGATGACTGAAGCATTCAAAGTACACAACAGCCTTGCAACTCATTCCGAACCAACCAGTTCTATTTTGTCTCCTTTATGTGATTGCTCACTCTTGTTATCAAGCATTTAGGGACTGATGTCATCTTTGACCCTGCAATACTCGTGATGTTGTCAGCCATCAACATTTCAATTTGTAGAGTTCTACAAACTTTCCATCATTGTTTTGCCTGCAGTCATCAAAATTATTTACTAATTAATCATGTAATTGATTTTAAATCACGTTATATCTGAGTCTATTCTGAATCAAAATGTTCACATAATGCAAAATAGGGCATTTGGCCTCTTGGCCATCTAGCATGTTTTCAAAAATTAACTTGTCTGTATTTTACTGGAATAAAATGAACAAATCTTTCATGTAGTTGCCTTAATACACCTGGAGGATACTATGAATGCCTCTATGATCAGAGGTAGCATTTTCCAGAAGGCTGAGGCCAATTCCTGTTGCAAGATACAAGCACAAAACTCCAAGAGGAGATAGTGAGGGAGGATTGCATTGTCTTAAGTGCTATCTTTAGATGAGACATGAAACAAAGAACCCCACCTGTTCTTCTTAGGAAAGGCATCCAATGGTGTAATTGTGGAAAGGAGTAAGAGAGTCATGCCCAGTGTTCCAGATACAGGTACTCCTCAAATTATGATGGGGTTACGTTCCGGCAAACACATCGTAAGTCGAAAAATCATGTGGAGAAAGAATAACGCGCCTATAAGTAATTGCTTTCCTCTTTTTCTTCTCACCAGAAGCAGGAGACTGTGAGCATGTTTGAGTCAGCATCGCTAGAGTATGCTGTATGATACTCTTGCGCGATGCTGCCATTGCCCTGCATCGCAAGAGAGTAGCGTACCGCAGATCGCAAGTGCAGGAACAGATCGGAATTTGAAATTGAAAGTATGAATTCGAACCATCTGTGGTGAAATGCTATACACTCATTTATCTGGCTCTGCCCTACTCTGTGACTGCTCCGTCCTGACCCTGTATAAAGGCTCCAACACCATAACCCCTCCCCAGAAAGCCTGGGTCACACCACAGGATGACCTTCAAGTTTATTGTAAATAAAACCCTATTGTTCTGTAACTCCAGTCTTTCAAGTTATTGATAGCACACCACCATTGTAACTTTGAAAAATTGTAAGTCAGATCATCATAAGTAGGGGAGTACTTGTCTTATTTGTTCCTCAGTCATCGAATATCTGTTTTTTCATCACACTGCTGTTTGTGGGAACATGCTGTGCACAAATTAATTGGCAATTTTGTTTTTGCTATGTAATATGGGCAGGACATATTCCTGTGTTGCATTCAATGTTCCATATAAACAGAGTGACCATCCAATATTATTTAGCAAGGTAATATGCCCTTCTGGCCCACAAGCCCAAGCTGCCCAATTAACTTACAATGCCCATATCTTTTGAAGAGTGGGAAGAAACCAAAATATCTAGAGGAAAACCACACAGACACAGGGAGAACAAACAAACACCTTACAGACAGCACCAGATTCGAATCCAGGTCATTGGCATTGTGCTAAGTGTTACGCTACCCGGGTCACCGATAAGGTATATAAGATAGAACACTGTGAAGTATTTGAGACATCTTAAATTTCCAAAAAGAGCTCACTAAATTATTTCCTTCTGGTTATATCGATATGGGAATATAATTTGCACTTCCATTTTTGCATGCATTTAAGTCAGATGGCTAAAAGCTTGGCTAATGAGGAAAGCTTTAATGAAGGACTTCTTAGTGGAAATGCCAGTCAATGAATTAAGGATGGAATACTGGAGAAAGGGATTTAGGTCTATCTGTTGATGGGATGAAAGGAGATGAAATTGCACAGGGCTGGAGTTAAAAGAATGAGGTTATGTTTGGGAGGGTTAGCTTGTAGGACCAGGGAAGTGTGGATTGAATGTAAAAAGTGACTTACTACAATGTTATGATGAGAATATTTCTGGGGTTTGTTTCTCTATAAAATCTTGTCATACTGTGGACAATCAATTCTGGATCTTTGCCCAATAAAAATTAAAAAAAAATTGTTCACATTTAATAGCTATAATTCTCATACTTGACCCAACTTGTTTGACCTAGAATTCAAACACAAATGAACCTAGACCACAGGGATGTATACTGCATGGAGGATTTCATTTTTATTCTTTTTGGGATGAGGGCTTCATGAGCAAGTCCAGTTTTTTTCACCCATCTAATTGGACTTGAGAAGACAACAAGCTGCTTCACATGACTGCTGCAATCTTATTGGAGAAGATTCTTCTGTTTTGACAGAGAGTTCTGGGATTTAGACTCAACTAGATGAAAGAATGTAATCATTCCAAATTGTGGTTGTGTGGCTTAGGAAGGAATTTTCAGTTGAGAGCATTTGCGTCTGCCTCCTGCCATTGAAGGTAGAGATTGCAGGTTTGGCAGTAGGCGCTACACTG
This sequence comes from Narcine bancroftii, assembly GCF_036971445.1. NCBI lineage: Eukaryota > Metazoa > Chordata > Chondrichthyes > Torpediniformes > Narcinidae > Narcine > Narcine bancroftii. Next base: position 175,879,174 of record NC_091473.1, on the reverse strand, counting down.
CATTCTGTAAACTGCACGCACCCATCAGCCAGAGTGCCATGGTGGTGGAGGCAATGGTCCCAGCAAAATCGTTGTCGAGAAGGTCATAACGTTCTTGAACTTGCTAGAACTGCTCTCATCTCAGCTAGGGAAAATTATACAACCGCGCTTCCGACGAGGGTGTTGTGGAGGGTGGAAAAACTTCGAGCTGCCACGATGGTGAGTCACTTCCAAGAAGGTACCCTGTGCCTGACTTGTTTTCGAGCTATAGTATTTATAAAGCAGCTCCAGTGGAGTTGCTGGTCAATGGAATTGCCCCATGTGGGTCATGAGAGTGGTAGTGCCGATGAATGATCAGAAAAAGTGGTTAGGCCCTCTCTTATTAGACATTATCTTTGTTGGGACTTTTATAGCAGTGATGTCACTTCCAAGTTCAAAATTCAAAGTTCAAATTTATTGTCAAAACACATACATGACATTACATGCAAATCTGAGATTCCTTTTCCTCTAGGCCAGGCAGAATTTCTATTTATCAGTCATGCAAAAAACTGTACTCATGATAGAAGAGAGAGAAATGTAAATAAAGAAAGAAATGTAAACTGACTGGGCACTACAGGAAAAATATTAATAATAAATAATGTGCAAAGTGAGAGTCCTTAAACAATCTCTGATTGAGATTGTTGTTTACAAGTCTGATGGTGGAGGGGTATCAACTGTCCTGAACCTGATGGTGCGAGGCTTGTGACACCGAATCCTCTTTCCCGATGGCAGCCACAGAACAGACTATGTCCTGGGTGGTGTGGATCCTTGATGATGGCTGCTGCTCTCCAACGGCAGAGTTCCCTACAGATGGTGGGGAGAGTTTTGCTTGTGATGTATTGGGCTGTGCCCATGACCTCTTGAAAGGCTTTCCGCTCAGAGGTATTGGTGCCCACTTACTAGGGCATGAAGCCGCTGGTCAGCACCCTTCCCACCCTTCAGCCAAAGTTTTCAATGTCATGCCAAACCTCTGCAAACTCCTGAGGAAGTAGGCAGGATAGGATTTTCCTGAGACCCAGTTAGAGTCGCAGACGAAGATTTGTAGTGCAGAGGGGTGTGCCATCCCTTGTTTACTGGCTACACCACGCTGGTCCACTAATGCTTGTTTCTTTTCGGCACCGGGAAGGATATAAACTTTGGTGAGGATCACTGATGAGAATTCTCGGGGTAGAAAGATTTAATTGAGATTTGCTCTAAGGCAGTGGAGTGAGAGGTTGACATGATCCAAATGCCCGTGCACCACCCCGGTGTTAACTAAAAAGCACACATTGCTCCTTCCCCCTTTTCCTGAATCAGAGATCTGATCCAATCAGTGAATGGTAAAACCTTCTGGTCGGATCATACAGACTAAATAAAACAATATACAGAAAAATAAAAAGCACACATTGCTCCTTCCCCCTTTTCCTGAATCAGAGATCTGATCCAATCAGTGAATGGTAAAACCTTCTGGTCGGATCATACAGACTAAATAAAACAATATACAGAAAAATAATACATATGCAGGACAAGTATTTCATCTCTAAAAATAACTAAATAAATTTTGTTTTGTGCAAATTAGAGTCTTGGTTGGTTAGTGTGAGCAGATCATTTGGTCGTTCAGCATTGTCACTGCCCGTGGGAGGAAGCTGTTCCTCAGCCTGGTGTGGCTGGCTCTGATACTCCTGGATCTCTTCCCCACAGGAGCAGCTGAAAGTTGCTGTGTGCAGGGTCAAAGGGGTGATTTTGCATGCCCTCTTCAGTCAATGAAGATCCCAGTAGATAATGTCGATGTGGGGAAGGCTCCAGTGATCCTCCCTGCCACTCTTGTGGTCCTGTGGATTGACCTCTGATCCATTTCTCTGTGAATGTCAGCTGTTGCACTTCTGCTCTCAATCACATCACTTCCTCCAATATGATGTCATCGAGTAATGTGCCCATGAGAAAGCAATCCCTTCTCCAATTTGAGGGAGTCTTAGAGAAGGGAATTGAAGGTTTAAAAATATCTTTCTGCCAATGCTCAAAAGCATCATGGTGAAAGGAAGAGCAGTCATCAGTGATTACAAAATATGAAGGGGGAGACGAAGAAGTAGTTGAGAACTCTGAATCAGTAAATGAACTTAGCATCAGCTCACTGGCTCCTCAGTTGCAGTTGTCTGCAAACAATGGGAAGAACAGTTCGTCTTTTACTGAGGTCTACCATTACATCAATCATTAAGTGTGACGGAAACCCAAGAAAATTCTAAAAATATGAATGCCATTGACTGGCACATTTAAAAAGATTTGAAAATCTGGTGTTTGGTTTAGTCATAGTGCAAAGATACTCAAAAATGCTAAAATATAAGTTTCTTCCATGCTTTGTCTTGGGGACGCAACATCATTCCCAATGTCAATAGCCCACACTTTGTGGTGCTGTTGAATCTGTACAGGTCTACACCCTGAAATCGACAGTAACTGAGGCACTTCTACACATTGGAAGTTCTGACTAAAGTTACCAACGTTGCAGCCAATTATGCCAGTTCCAATAATTACCAAATGAATCAGGAAAATCATGGTAATAAATGAAAATTTAAGGCAGTTATGAACGAATCTTGCTTTAAAATATCCTGAAAATATTCTCTGTTGTATTTAACAACGTAACTGTTGAACAAATAATTATGGCCTTGAAAGACCATCTTACAATAAGAGAGCAGCTATACAGCCCAATTCCTGACTGCTACTTGATGGGATCATAGAAAAGCAGGGACAGGAGTCAGCCATTCAGCCCTTTGTTATGGGCCCAGAGGACCCAAAAATCCAGCAGCAATAGAAATTCACCAAGACAAATGGTTATTTAAACAAAAGTTCTTTTTAATTAGCTTTAAACAGGCAAACAGAATCAAACTTCAACTTATTACTATTAACAACTCCCTTCTAGTTCTAAGTGCATGTGTATGTAATGTGTATATAAGTTCAGAAAAGTTCTTTGATTCACAATCCAATCTCATTTCTCACACCTCCAAGTTCACTGGTTGCAGAATTTAACATTTATGAATCTCACCAGGCTTTGGTGCTTGAAAGGTAAATGGTTACCGCTCAAGATGGTTCTTCTTGGTTTTTGGAGAGAGATTTGTTGTTTGCTGGACACAAATTTATCCCTTCTACTCAGCCACTTCAGTGTCTTGCCGAAGAAACTTGCCCCATCAGGGTTTTCTAGATGATAACCTCTTTCTTTCAGGTCACCACAGAGTTCCTTTTTATTTCCCTTATTTCAAGTGAAACATTATGCAGCCAGCCATCTCCTCTTGAATGGACCACAAGGGCTTTGACCAGGCTGAACTAAGAACTCACAACCTATCTTCAAAATGGGGTTTTTCCACAAGTTTGCCAGCTTGTCCTGTTCCAGTCCCAGCTGCTGCTGCTGAACTGTAGAACTGAATTCTCTCTCTCTCTCCACCCAACCCCCACCCCCCATCCCCACACAACTTAGAGAAAAACCACACGACCCTCTTAGAACAGCCAAATAGCCAACTGCACTCAGACAGACTGTGGCTCCAGACCTAATCTTCCGAGTTCGTTAATCTGTTGCTTTCCAAAACTATAATCCATCACTGCATAGCATGTCCAATTAACACCTACTTGTGAAGTCCTTATAGGCATTCTTCAAAGTTTCTACAAAGGTACTTGGAACCTGAACTGTCCGGCTTGAGCAGAGCTCTAACATTTTAAATGAGATCTGTTTTGGTGTTTTTATGTGACCTACACTAAAACCTGCCACAATTTATCTCCTTTAAAACATATCTATAGATAATATGAAATATAACATAATCTGTCACACTTCCCCCACAAAGGAATTTTAACTCTTAAGTTAAAATTCAGTTATAACTAAACTGACTTTAAAATCACTCAAGAGATAACAATACACAATATAACATGTTATAACAATGTAACCCAATGTTGAGAACATATATTTCTATACATGATCAATTTTAACATCTTTACAATCTGCTATCATTATTTGTACCTCTGATATGATTAATTTGCAGATTATATTCTTGCAATATTAAACTCTAGTTTAACAATCTTCTGTTTTTTATTCTTCATTTTATTCAAAAAACACCAGAGGATTGTTGTCAGTAAATATCACAATTGGTTCATGAGTGGTACTGAGATATACATCAAAATTCTGCAGAGCAAATATTATAGACAACAGTTCCTTTGGTGAACATTGAATTTTTTTGAAAAGTAGACAAGTGGATGGTCAATTTCATTATGTTTTAGTAACAAAACTGAACCTGCTTCCCCCTCACTGGCATCCACTGCTAAAGAAAATGGTCCGTCGAAATCAGGAGATTTTAAAACAGGGTAATAGCATAGCATCTCCTTTAAATTTTCTAAAGCTCTCTGACAAACTTTAGTCCACACAAATTTCTCCCCTTTCTTCAAAAGATTGGTTAAAAGAAGAGCAACCTCAGCAAAGGTTCTGCAATATTTCCTACAATACCCTGCTATTCCTAAAACCCATCACACTGCTTCCTTGCCATTGAGAATAGGAAATTCAGAAATTGCATTCATCTTAGCTTGAATAGGTGCAACTTTGCCATGACCAACTACATGACCTGAGTATGTTACAGTAGCATTTGCAAATTGACTTTTTGCAAAATTAACAGTTAAGTTTGCTTTGGATAATCTTGCAAACAATTTGTCCAATTCCCTCAGATGTTCGTCCCATGTGTCACTTTTTGTGACCAACTCATCAATATAAGCATCTGCACGTCAACCCTTGGATTACTGAATTAATCATCCTTTGGAATGTTGCAGGGGTATTTTCCATGCCAAAAGGTAACACATTATACTCATATAAACCTGAAACAGTTATAAAATCCGAAATATTATTTAATCTCCCAGTTAAAGGCACACACCAGTAATCCTTCAACAATTCCATTTTAATAAGAAATTTAGCTTTCCCAATTCTATCAATACTGTCATCTATTCTTGGAATAGGATAAGCATCTGCTTTAGTTATTGAATTAAACTTCCAGTAATCTGTTCAGAACCAAACAGTTTCATCTTGTTTATGGACCAGAACACAAGGAGAACTCCAATCTGAGTTTGAAGGTCTCATAATGTCATTTTTCAACATATATTCCACCTCCTGAACCATGATTCTATTCTTCTGAATGTTTCTTCTATATGGGTGTTGTTTTATGGGATTTTCCTCCCACATCCACATCATGATAAAACATTGATGTCCTTTTTGGCACATCAGGAAACAAATTTGTATATTTCAAAATTAATTCTTTCTGTTTTTGTGACAAGGAGGCCTAACTTTTCCTCCAGATTTTTCAAAATTGCTGAGTTACACAGGCACACAGGAACCATGGTTTATTCAAGGTTACCCTCACAAGATTCTGTATCCAGCATCTTATGATCCATAACTTCCTTAACCCTGTCAATAACTAACACCTCTGATATAGATTGTTCTCCACAGCCCTTAGCCTCATAAAAAGATTGCAACATATTTATGTGATAAACTTGAGTTTTATTCCTATGATCTGGAGTGTTAACAACATAGTTAACATCATTCAGTTTTAATTTAACTACGTATGGTCCAGAAAGTTTAGCTCTCAAAGGATTGTCATGTGTTGGGAACAAAATTAACACTTTACTTCTTGTCTTAAAATTCCTCACTTGAGCTTTCCAGTCAAATAAATGCTTCATTTTACCCTGGGCCATTTCTAAATTCTCTTGAGCCAAAGTCCACGCTTTTTCTAACCTTTCTTTAAATTTAGAAACATAATCCAGCAAGTCCAACTGCACATCCTCATTAACCCACTGTTCTTTTAACAACATGAAAAGTCCTCTAATCTGATGTCCACATTTCAAAAGGGCTGGACCCTAATGAATCCTGCCCAGCCTCCCTTGCTGCAAACAACAATAAATGGATACCTTCGTCCCGATCTTTTCCATTCTCCAGACAATAAATCCTCATCATATTTTTAAGAGTAGAATGAAATCTTTCCAAAGCTCCCCGAGTTTCAGGATGGTACGCAGATGAAGTGATCTGTTTAATTCCCATCTCATAAAGTTAGATCCTTGATCACTCTGGATCTCTTGAGGTAATGCAAAAACTGTGAAAACCCTTTCCAAAGCCTTTGCCACTGTTTTTGCTTTAATATTCTTCCATGGTAGAGCTTCTGGAAATTTCAACAGCATGCACATAATTGTTAACAACTACTGATTCCCAGACTTAGTTGTAGGCAGGGGACCTACACAATCCACAATAAGCCTAGTGAAAGGTTCCCCATCAACAGGAATAGGTTGTAATGGAGCTACTGGAGAGCCCTGGTTAGGTTTCCCCACAACCTGACAAAAGTGACATGTCCGGCACCAATTTACAACATCCTTCCTCAGACCAGGCCAGAAGAATTGTCTCAAGATCTTATTCATGATTTTCTTTACCCCAAGATGACCACCAAAAGATGTACTGTGGGCTAGATTTAAAATTTCATTCTGGTAACTTCTAGGAATGACCCCCCTAATGAATCCCAAGCCCCCCCTCACCCCACACACACATTTCATTAGCAAGACTATCAAGAGGTCTCCATTTCCTCATCAACAATTCACCCTTCAAGTAATATCCACAGACCATTTCTTTAATCTCCTGTTCACTTACAGCTTTGTCCCTTAAGTCACTAAGATCTGTTGCTGAATTAACTATTTCCTTGACAAAGAGAAATCCTTACTCCCATAATTAACCTGCTCTTTCAAAACTCTCAGAAGCACTGGGCAAGTCTCTATCAACTGGATCTTCCTCAGCTCTCATCATTTTCATAGTCACAGACCTTGTTACAGCACATGCAGGATATATCTCACAATCATGTTCGACCTCATCCTTGCCAGGCTGATTTGTTCATCTCAAAACTGGCCCAACTTCATCCTCCGCCAAATCATTCCTTAATAATAACGAGACTCCTTGCATGGGTAACTTTGAAATAACTCCTACTACAACAAGTCCTTTATCTAATTCTGAATTCAGCACTATGTTGTGAAGTGATATTGACTCTACCTCATCTCCAACATCCTTAATCAAAGTTGTCTCCCTTGTGTCAATTTTTTTTAAACATTTTCCAACAACAGTGACTGAACAGCTCCAGTATCTCTAAGAATTTTATCTGGAACCTGTGATTCTCCCTCCTTTACTGAAATGAAGCCTTTTGACACAAAAGGTTTGAAAATATTTATAACACCCTTACCAGGTTTGGAACATCTCCTCCCCTTAAATTCAACTGACTGAATACACACTTCCAGTAAAACCTCCTTCTCTTGTCTCCTTTTCAACACTAAACAATTTGCAATAACATGACCAGGTTTCTAACATAAATGACATACAAATCCAGATGTTCTGTCCTTTCCCACCTTACCTTCATCTTTTCTCTTAATATTCTTCCCCAGACTTAATTTCAGGGTTACCAGTCTGCTCCACATTATTCATCCGCTAGTCTTGCTGTTTCCTGCCATGTCCCCACATCTCTCTCAGCCCAGGTATAATGCAATTTGTGCTTTTCCCTTCAATACACTTTGGAGCATAAGAGGCCATTTTTCTTTTGGCCATTTTGAGCTCTCAGCAACATTTTCAAAAAGCTGAAAATATGTATCTATATCTCCCTCATCAGAAGCAGGAACTAGATTTACCTCTCTACTAGCCAAAAACCTCACCCAGGAGTTACAGCCTCAATTCTTTTACCTCCCTCCATTTCAATTTTTAATTTCTCTAATTTAAACCATCTGTCCCTTTCAATTTCCTCCCTCTGTTTTTCAGCTACCTTTAACTCAAATTTCCTGTATTTTTCATCCTCCTCTGTTTTGCAGCTTTGTCTGCTTCATATTGTCTCCGTTTTTCATCCTCCTCTGCTTCATTTTATTGTTTCTGCAACTCAAAGTTCCGTTTCTCTCTTTCTTCCACCACCCTCAATTTCTCCAACTCCAGTTGCAATTCAAAAGATCTATCCTCTGGAAAATTATCTGTCTTTCTCAACAAATTTTTTCACTATAATCCTCTGTATTTGTATTTTCCTCATCCAATGCTTGACTTCAGTCAGTTTTAATGCCTCAGAAATAACCATCAGTTCCTCTTTTCTCTTGCTCTGCAGGTGATGGTTGTGACAAAAAATGTACTAACATCCATTGCTGCCGTTTTTTCACACATACAAGCTTTAAATTAGCTTGGAAAAACCAATTAACTAATAAATCACAAAAACTTCAAAAGTCTAAGATCCCAAAACTCCAATTTTCAATCTGAAAAGACGAGCCCCGAAATGTTATGAGCCCAGAGGACCCCAAAATCCAGCAGCAATGGAAATTCACCAAGACAAATGGATACTTAAACAAAAGTTGCCTTTAATTATCTTTAAACATGAAAACAGAATCAGATTTTAACTTATTACTATTAACTCAACCCCCTTCTAATTCTAAGCACACGTGCATGCAATGTGTATGTAAGTTCAGAAAAGTTCTTTGATTCACAGTCCAATCTCACTTCTCATTCCTCCAAGTTCACTGGTTGCAGGCAATTCTTATACTGTGCACAGAATTTAACATTTATGAATTTCACCAGGTTTTGGTGCTTGAAAACTAAATGGTTACTGCTCAGGAAGTTTCTTGTTGGTTTTCAGAGAGAAATTTGTTGCTCGTTGGACACCCACAACTGATTCTTTCTGAACAGCCACTGCAGTGTCTTGTTGAAGAAATTTGCCCCATCAGGGTTTTCCAGACTTTTTCCTTCAGGTCACCACAGAGTTCCTTTTTGTTTCCCTTATTTCAAGTAGAACATTATACAGCCAGTCCTCTCCTCTTGTATGGCCAAGTGCTTTAACCAGGCTGAACTAAGAACTCACAACCCATCTTCAAATTTTTTTTTTCCAAGAGCTTGCCAGTGTGTCCTGTCCTAGACCCAGCTCCTGCTGCTCGACTGTAAAACTGAACTCTCTCTCTCTCCCTCACTCAGCGCTAATTGCACTCAGACTGTGGCACCAGACCTAATCTTCTGAGTCCATTCATCCGTTGCTTTCCAAAACAATAATCCATCACTCCACAGCAAGTCCAATTAACATCTACTTGTGAAGTCTCGATAGGCATTCTTCAAAGTTTTTGCAAAGGCAGCCGGAGCCTGGACTGTCTGGCTTGAGGAGATCTCTGCCATTTTAAATGTTTTGAAGTGTTTCTATGTGGCCTACACTAAAACCTGCCACAATTCATCTCCTTCAAAACATATCTATAACATAATCCGTCACAGCTTCCACCACTATTTAATACAATCATGGCTATTTCTCCTTTCTCTCCATACTCCTTGATCCATTAAGCCATCAGGCTCACATCCAACTGAGTGAAGTTGTTTCTGCTTGTTTCAGTCCTAAATTGCTTACCCCTTATCCTTAGATCCCATGTTATCAATTTTCCCAATATCAGAAAAAAAATTCCTCCAACTATCCCTGTCTGAAGTCTATATATTTCAATGAAATCCCCTCTCATTCTTCTAAATTCTAATAAATATAACCCTAGTCTATCTAGTTTTTCTTCATACATCAGTCCTGCCATTCCAGGAAATTGTAGAGATTACCTCAAAATGGCAGCCATAAATGCTGAGTATCTCATCGCGCCTCAGGTATGACTGAGTAGGAATGCAAGGACTATACGAGTTGGATGAAAAGGTCAGGGTCAGCAGAACATCTGAACAGATTGTGCAACACACCCATATGACCCCTGCAAACAGCTCAGAAAATAATAGGATGAGAAGTGGAAGAGAGAATGTAGTTGCTTATTAACTGCTCTTTAAGATGGCCAAGCAAACAAATCAGTTCAAGGGCAATTAGGGGACGTCACTAAATCTTGGCCTTGCCAGCTACTCTGCACCCCTGAATGAAATATAACCACTGAGCAATTCCAACATGTTGTTTTTGATTTCAGCCTTCCTGCAGCTCCAGTATTTAGTCATCTGTTTTTCAAAAGTAAATTCATTGATCAATGATGTTTCCAGAATCACATAATTGCAATGAACTCGGTACTGTAGAATGGTATGACAATATAGTTACTCCTTTTCCTTTATTGTATTAATCATAGAATGGTAATTGTTTCTCAGATATATGACTCTTTTCCTGTTGCACATGTGTTATGCATCAAAATTTAAAAAAAACACCCTGAGCAATATCCACAAGTGAGCCTTTCTTTATTAGTTTGTTACAAATCCAGAATAATAAACCTCTCGTGTTAACTGTGCCATTAAGCACAAGGCAACGGTTTGTTTTATTGGGAAGATAGTACTGAAAACAGAAATATTTTGTTTAATAATCACTGGAGGGAAATTAAAAATGGGTCACGTTGATATAAATTGAAATAAAAATGGAAAATGCTGGAAACACTCAGTAGGAAAAGGTGCATCTGGGCACAGAGAAAGAGTTAACATTTCAGTTAAAGACAGTTGCTGAGAGAATGGGGCAAGGAATGGATAGGGCAAAGTAAATATCTCTGATAGCAGGAGACCAGAGTTGCTATGTGATAATCTGTAAACAAAGTCATCCAGTCAATTGGTGAAAGGCAACAGTTTGCAAGAGAGAAAGAAAGATAGAGAGGTCACAAACAAAGAAAAGTACATATTAATGGTTTTTGGACTGCAATGTCGGGAAAATCACGGAAAAAATATTAATACAATTACTGCCCAAGTAGTCGTTCACACTGGGCACCTTTTTTAGACTGCAAGTACCTGAGTGCAACAGTCCTGGTGGTTGGACATGCAGTAGAGTGAATGACCGACAATGAATTTTTCTGGTACAATTTACACTGCAGGCTTCCTCCAAAAAGGTGTAGGGGTCCCACGGGATAAATCGCGGGGCAGGCATTGACTCCAAATTCCTGCACATCCCTTGATTGTACCGTTACATGCCTGCAGTCTAAAAACCATAATAGTGAAATGCAGAACTGTAGAGCATGTGCACAGGTCTGCACAGTCCAACAATCTGCTCCTTGAGGTCTTTTGAGAACATGGGGAATTATTAACTCTTGTATTCATTCCAGACTTTCCAAAGAAATCCAGTTTCATTTATTATTACATAGTCTGATGAAATGGTCAGTCAGATGTTTCTCATGGACAAACAAGTAGATGGGCACTGCTATCTACAGGTGGTTTTCGATCTGAGGTGCATGGTCATCTTGGGAGGAGGAAAGGAGGGAATGGAAAGAGATGGCAATAATACAAGTCTACGATACTCTAATAATATTGGTCAATATTCCATCATCCTCCTGGCTTGTTCTTTGCAGATGGTGGAAGGCCCATGAGGTGTCAACAAATGAGTCACTGCCATTGGATCTTCCCTTGTAGCTATGGTATTTATGCAGCTGATATAGTTGAGTTTCCGGTCAATGATGACCTCCAGAAGGACAGACAAGTAACTTTAGATGCTGGAATCTGGAGCAAACAAAAAATAATCTGCTGGAGGAACTCAGCAAGTTGAGTAGTATCAGTGGGAGAAAAGAATGGTTAACATTTTGGGCCAGAACCCTTCATCAACTTTACATTAATGGTGACCGCCAGGATATTCATGGCAAGGGCTTAGTAGCGATAGTGTCATTGAATGTTCAGTGTATGTAGAATTTTTTTTCAAATGGTTTGCTTCCTAAAAAAGACTTCAAGCTGAACACAAAAATAATTTCAGATTTGCTGCATCACAGTATTACATGTGATCAAATCAGGTTTGATGAGTTCACAGAGAAATGAGTCCAGACACAGGCTAAACAAACAAAAGATTATCTTTATTGCAGACACGGGGAAAAGGTAATACGGAAGATATAAAACAACACTTGGTACTTTAAACAATATTAAGCAGTCACATCAGATCCAGCGATCTCCGATACCAGTGGCTGCTTCACTCTCTCTCTCTCTCTCACACACACACACACACACACACACACACACACACACACACACACACACACACACACACACACACACACACACACACACACACACACACACACAGTTACATTCAGTAGCTCACACACTCTTACTATACAGGGACTTCAATGTGTATTCACGGCTCAATGCTAAGTATTTCCACATAATACTACGGTCCCACTCTCAGTGTAGTGCACACTTTACAAACGACTCCTCCAGTGATGTCCACAGATCATGACCTGGCATGGAGCAGCAATTGTAGCCAGGACCAAGAAGAAAAGAGAATGAGCTGCTGCTTGTGGCGGGCTTTTAAAGTGCAGTAAGCTGAGGAGTCCAGCCCAGGTAATCAGTAAATGATTTAAAGGGGCAAATGGTCAGATGTGCACTAATGGGTGGGCAGAGTCCAACCTTGATTGGGAAGTAATGTGAGTTCTGACTAGGTTCCAGACGGAGAGGTCACGTGACCTTCTGCAATCCACACTACACATAGAGGAAGTTGGAGAAACATTAAATTAACTTTTATAGCATGTTTAATTGCATAATGATACTAACTCATTGCGCTAGTTCAACTGACCTAAAAATGTTTTGCCGCTGATTTTTATTTGTCTACTTAGCATCGAATCATAAAACACTACAGCACAGAAAACAGGCCATTTGGCCATTCCAATCTATGCTGACCATCATTTCGCTAGTCCCATTCTCCTGCACCCATTCCATAACCCTCCACACCACTCCCATCCATGTATCTATCCAATTCATTCTTAAAACTTAAGAGTATAAAATACAATAAAAATGATTAAATAGAAAACTTAAGAGTGAGCCCACATTTACCACGTCAGATGGCAGCTCATTCCATACTCCCACCACTCCTAATGTTCCCCCTAAACCTTTCCCCTTTCACCCTAAAGCCATGTCCTCTCATATTACCACTCCTAATCTAAGTGGAAAGAGGCTACTCACATTTATTCTGTCGACACCCCTCATCATGTTGTAGACCTCTATCAAATCTCTCTTCATTCTTTTATGCCCCAAGGAATAAAGTCCTAACCTGTTTAGTCTTTCCCTGTAACTCAACACCTGAAGATCCACCAACATCCTAGTAAATCTTCTCTCCGCTCTTTCAATCTTACTGATATCCTTCCTGTGGTTTGGTGACCAGAACAGGACACAATACTCCAAATTGGGCCTCACCAATGTCTTATACAACTTCACCTATACTCAATACTTTGATTTATGAAGGCCAAGATGCCATACGCTCTCTTTTACAACCCTATCTACCTGTGACACCCCTTTCAGGGAATTTTGCATCTGTATAACGGGAACTGGATGAGCACTTGAAGGGGAATAAAATTGAAGAACTGTGGGAAGGAGGGAAGAAGAGCAATTAACTGGGTTGATTTTCCATGGAACTGAGGATACGATGAGCTATTTGGGCCTCTTTCCCGAACGTAATCTTGAAGGTGATTTGCTGCTTTAATTCTCTTCCATACCTTTGCTACTTCATTGTGATTCCCATGCAGTTCTGGCTGGCCTGTCTGTGAAGGGGGTCATTGGACGTGTTGTTTATGCTCCAAGCCCACTGTCCCATCTGCCCATCATTGCTACACTGATACACCATTCGGCATTGACTTCATTTTAAAATTCTCATCCGTGTTTACGAAATCCATGCTCATCCTTGAACCTCCCTATTTTTTGGTAACACGCACTAGCTCTGTAATTCCCTGAAGCATCAGTATTCTTCTCATACTCATCCTTGATCATCCATTCTTGGTAACCATCTGATCTGGAGTTCTCTAGCCAAACCTTTCTGCCTCCCCACTGGTTTTTCCTCCTTTAAGAAGCTCCATGTTTTCTTATGTGGGTCAGCGATCTTGTTTCCCTGGAATTGTTTCTGTGGAAATGCATTGGGATACTTTGTGATGTTAAAGGTGCTATTTCAATGAAAGTTGCAATTATAAATATACAGTAAGGAATTTCTTTTCTTTGGCTTGGCTTCGCGGACGAAGATTTATGGAGGGGGTAAATGTCCACGTCAGCTGCAGGCTCGTTTGTGGCTGACAAGTCCGATGCGGGACAGGCAGACACGGTTGCAGCGGTTGCAAGGGAAAATTAGTTGGTTGGGGTTGGGTGTTGGGTTTTTCCTCCTTTGTCTTTTGTCAGTGAGGTGGGCTCTGCGGTCTTCTTCAAAGTAGGTTGCTACCCGCCGAACTGTGAGGCGCCAAGATGCACGGTTTGAGGCGATATCAGCCCACTGGCAGTGGTCAATGTGGCAGGCACCAAGAGATTTCTTTAGGCAGTCCTTGTACCTCTTCTTTGGTGCACCTCTGTCACGGTGGCCAGTGGAGAGCTCGCCATATAACACGATCTTGGGAAGGCGATGGTCCTCCATTCTGGAGACGTGACCTACCCAGCGCAGTTGGATCTTCAGCAGCGTGGATTCGATGCTGTCGGCCTCTGCCATCTCAAGTACTTCGATGTTAGGGATGAAGTCGCTCCAATGAATGTTGAGGATGGAGCGGAGACAACGCTAGTGGAAGCGTTCTAGGAGCCATAGGTGATGCCGGTAGAGGACCCATGATTTGGAGCCGAACAGGAGTGTGGGTATGACAACGGCTCTGTATATGCTTATCTTTGTGAGGTTTTTCAGTTGGTTGTTTTTCCAGACTCTTTTGTGTAGTTTTCCAAAGGCACTATTTGCCTTGGCGAGTCTGTTGTCTATCTCGTTGTCGATCCTTGCATCTGATGAAATGGTGCAGCCGAGATAGTTAAACTTGTTGACCGTTTTGAGTTTTGTGTGCCCGATGGAGATGTGGGGGGGGCTGGTAGTCATGGTGGGGAGCTGGCTGATGGAGGACCTCAGTTTTCTTCAGGCTGACTTCCAGGCCAAACATTTTGGCAGTTTACGCAAAACAGGACGTCAAGCGCTGAAGAGCTGGCTCTGAATGGGCAACTAAAGCGGCATCGTCTGCAAAGAGTAGTTAACGGACAAGTTTCTCTTGTGTCTTGGTGTGAGCTTGCAGGCGCCTCAGACTGAAGAGACTGCCATCTGTGCGGTACCGGATGTAAAAATTACCAACAGTGAAATAAGCAGGATGTGATCTGGTACCTGGGAGTTGTACATGTTTGCACTTACCAAGACTTGATTAAACAAGCATTTTACTCACAATCATCATGTACGCCCAAAAGAAACCAATTTACAAACCAAGAAATCTTTGAAGTTAAATATTAACTCTTTTTATTTTCCACTGTTATGTACTCAGACAGCAGCAATAGAAATTAGCCAAGGCAGTATTATATTTTAAATTAATTTTAATTTATTAATCACCAAATAGATAACACCTCATCTAACTTATCTAACCTTATCTAAAATTAACCCCTGACTATGCGCAACTATACTTATGTGTGTGGAAAATATCCCAAACCATTACAGTTCAGCCCCAATTCTGGAATGTCAGTTCGAAATCCAGTCTCAGAAATCCAGTGTTGACACAAAGACTCTTAAATTGATGCAAAGAAGTGTTTACAAATAAAGTGGGAGAGACTGGGGTGACAGACTGTTTTAAACTCACAAAATCCTTGTTGAGTTGCTTCCTGACAAATGTCCTTTCAGACAAGTGGTAGGTCAAAACTCCCTTTTTCCTTTTCTAGGGGAGACAAAGTGAGTGGCTTTCACAATGCTTCCAGAATTCTTTCATGGGTCAGCAAAATGTGACCTTCCCTTTCTGGTCACAGTGTGGTACACTAGATCCCCTTCAAAAGTGACCTTCCCTTTCTGGTCACGGTGTGGTGCACTATGTCCCCTTCAAAAATGACCTTCCCTTTCTGGTCACGGTGTGGTGCACTAGATCCCCTTCAAAAGTGACCTTTCCTTTGGCTACGGTGGAGTACACTCATCTCACACAAATTGTCCACTACCACATGAAGCCACTTCAGCACAGTATTACTTCAAAAGAGATGATTCTCCAAGTGCTGCTTCCTTAAAAAGGCCCCTGATCAAACAGTGTACTAAGTCTCTAATATGTTGGTCACATGGTCTCTGCACCTATATTCCAGAGCCTTCCTCTCTCTTCAGAAGTAGTAAATTTGAGTCATGCTGTCCCCAGCATGTCAGCCCACAGTCAGTCTCCAAAGCTTGCAACTTGATTTATTCTCTTAAAGTGAGTCCCACTCAAATTAAAATGAACTGGGAACACATAATACCACAGACACTCCCTGATTCGCTGCATCCATTTTTAAAATCAGTGATATGTTGTATCATTTACCTGGAACTAAACCAATACCAGGAAATGCCACATCCTTACAAACAGCATTAAGAACAGATAAGAAAATGATTTCCTTGCAAACAGTACTGGAA
This sequence comes from Narcine bancroftii, assembly GCF_036971445.1. Classification (NCBI taxonomy): domain Eukaryota; kingdom Metazoa; phylum Chordata; class Chondrichthyes; order Torpediniformes; family Narcinidae; genus Narcine; species Narcine bancroftii. The sequence goes on along the minus strand of NC_091473.1, from coordinate 175,862,900 downwards.
AGAGTTTACCAAAGTTATGGTGCTTCCATTAAGTTTTCAGCTTGATTGCATATACATTAAGTTGATAATAAAATTCTCTTTGCTTATATCTAAGGTGAGTTACAGACATGCTCACATGACTTGCTTTCCACAACAAAAGAAGCTTTACTGAACGATGCCAGGTTAAAGATAAAGGTTGTATTATTGCAACGTCATACTACATTTTAGGAAGTAACATACATGAAATTTTTTAACTTTGCCTACTGTAAGAAAAACAGGGACCTGCCACTTCGACCAGCGACCTTCACAGAAATGAGGCCTCAGCGAGGAACAAACTTTCAATCCCTAGTTCACAAGACCAGTGCTCTACCACTGAGCCATGGAGCCACTATAACTACAATCATCTCTTTGGGCATTTATTATGAAAAATGTGTTTATAAGGATAGCATTTCTCCTTAAGAGGTGGATCATAAATCAAAATGTGGCACAGTCATGAAAAATAGTTATGGATTTGTTTACGTTGTATGTTATTTTGGCTATCGTTGTTATCTCAACTTCATTTCCTAAACTGCATTTTTATTGAATCTCTTCTCTTGTTCAGGTGATCTCAGGCTCCAAGTTTTGGTGCCAAGAAAATAAGTGATTTTCTTATTATTCATCACCAGTGAATCACAAGGAAATGCAATTCTATCCAACAGAGCAATGTGAATAGAATTTGGAAATCAGATGTAGGGATCATAAACTGGGCCTGTCCAATCTGTGAGCCAGGCTGTTGTTTCCAGACTGTTTTCTCATTGCCACATCCCTCTGCTTTGAAACACAAGCTTGCCAGTATGTCTTGTGCAATGTTTATAGACTACCTGTGTTCACAGTATATTTCTAAAGGCGGAGAAGTGAAACACAAAAGTCTGCAGATGCTGTGATTGTAGTAAGAACACAGAAAAGTGCCAGAGGATCTCAGCCGGCCTCACAGCATCCATAGGAAGGTAATATTACATTTTAGGCCTGACCCCTTCTTCAAGGTATAAGAAAAAAAACTGGAAGGCATCTGAATAAAGACTGAAGAATGGGAGGGGGAGGAGTCCAGACCAACAAAAGGTGTTAATTGGATATGATAAGAGGAAAGGTGAAAATCAATTTTGGCTCTGTGAAAGGAGACAGAGGGAAAAGGGAAGAGAGAGAGAGAGAGAGAGAGAGAGAGAGAGAGAGAGAGAGAGAAAAGCTGAGAGCTGGGGGAAAGGCAACAGGGGAAGAATACAATACACCTCCATCCCCATACTGAAGGCCTCAAGGCCCTTTATTTCTTTCTGGATATTAGACCCAACCAGCCCCCCTCTACCACCACCCTCCTTTACCTGGCAGAACTTGTCCTCACCCTCAATAACCTTCTTTTACTCACCCACTTCCTCCAGTCAAAGGGGTAGCCTACTCACGCAAGGCCCCCTCAACTCTTAATCAACTACACTGATAACTACTTCAGGGTCACAGCAAGGGGGGACATCTGTGGGCAATTCCCCCCTAAATGAGGTGCTGTGCCCCCTCAAACGAGGTGCTGTCCCCCCCATAAGGTCGCAGCATCCCTGGCTGTCAGACCCACGCCTCTTCCTGCCGCGTCTGTAACGTCTAAGATGATGCACGCTAGCTACACTTCATCCTCCCTCCAGTGCATCACTTACGTGCATCAACCATCATTAGCATCTAGTGACGCATGATGCAATAAAAAGAGCATTGTCATGCCCCATGTCGGAAGGGAGTATGGTGTTAACGAAAGGTAGGTCTCTGCCAGCACCCCCTACTCCCATCGACAGGTCCTTGCTATCCTGCTAGCACCCGACCACCCACTCAAAATCGCTAATGTCCCCTTCTAACATACGTTTGACACCAACCCTGGACTACTTTGGTGCTAACTCATGCACCCATGATGAGTTCATTGACTTCATCCACTTTGCTGCAAACTTCCATCCCAACCTCAAATTCACTTGGTCCATCTCAAGTAAAACTCTCGCTTTTCTCAATCTCTCTGTCTCCATCTGGGGAGACAATTTCTCAACACAAATCTTCTACAAACCCACCAACTCCCACAGCTACCTCAACTACACACCCTGTCCCTTGTAAGAATTCCATTCCCTTCTCTTAATTCCTTTGCCTCTCTCGCATCTGCTCCCAGGACGCGGTCTTCCATGCCAGATCATGAACAGCATGTGAAATTCACCATTAGAGAAAACCCTGGATCGAGTGTACACCCACATCCCTGGTGCATACAAGGCTGCATCTTGCCCCCTCCTTGGTTACTCAGATCATTTATCTGTCTTGCTAACCCTGACATACAAACCACTGGTGAAGCAAACTATGTCAGTTTGCATGGATATCTTTTTTTTTCTTTGGCTTGGCTTCGCGGACGAAGATTTATGGAGGGGGTAAAAAAGTCCACGTCAGCTGCAGGCTCGTTTGTGGCTGACCAGTCCGATGCGGGACAGGCAGACACGATTGCAGCGGTTGCAAGGGAAAATTGGTTGGTTGGGGTTGGGTGTTGGGTTTTTCCTCCTTTGCCTTTTGTCAGTGAGGTGGGCTCTGCGGTCTTCTTCAAAGGAGGCTGCTGCCCGCCAAACTGTGAGGCGCCAAGATGCACGGTTTGAGGCGTTATCAGCCCACTGGCGGTGGTCAATGTGGCAGGCACCAAGAGATTTCTTTAGGCAGTCCTTGTACCTTTTCTTTGGTGCACCTCTGTCACGGTGGCCAGTGGAGAGCTCGCCATATAATACGATCTTGGGAAGGCGATGGTCCTCCATTCTGGAGACGTGACCCATCCAGCGCAGCTGGATCTTCAGCAGCGTGGACTCGATGCTGTCGACCTCTGCCATCTCGAGTACCTCGACGTTAGGGGTGTGAGCGCTCCAATGGATGTTGAGGATGGAGCGGAGACAACGCTGGTGGAAGCGTTCTAGGAGCCGTAGGTGGTGCCGGTAGAGGACCCATGATTCGGAGCCGAACAGGAGTGTGGGTATGACAACGGCTCTGTATACGCTTATCAGGACATAACTATATAACCATATAACCATTTACGGAGCGGAAACAGACACAGCAGCGCTGCAAGACTGCTTCGAGACCATGGACTGAAGCTGTTTCAAGGAGGTGACCAGCTACAATGGTTATATAAACATAGAGGAGTACACAAGCTCAGTGACCAGTTTTATAAGCAAGTGCATCGAGGATGTCACTGAGATCAAAAGCTTCACAACCAGGACGAACCAGAAACCATGGTTGGATGTAGATGTCCAGTCTCTTTTCAGAGCTCATGATGCTGCCTTCAGGACAGGGGATAAGATGGCATTAAGATCAGCGAAGGCTGAACTCTCCTGTGTAATCTGGAAAGCAAAATAAGGGTATGCACAGACGATCCACAAAGAGATATGGGACAGGAGGCACATGTGGCAAGGGAACAAGACTATAACACAGCACAAGTCAACCTTGTGAATTAAGGATAATGGTGTCTCTCTTCCGGACAGACTGAATACCTTCTATGTATGATTTGATGAGAAGAACAGGATGATGTTAAAGAAAGCTTTGTGTCCCCCTGATGAATGGACCCCCCCCTCCCCCGCATAGCTGCAGCCAAGGTGAGGAGAACTCTATCCAAGGTGAGGAGAACTCTATCCAAGATGAACCCACACAAGGAGGTGGGAGCGGATAACGTACCGAGCTGGGTATTGAAGGGCTGCGCAGACCAATTGATGGAGATCTTCACGGACATCTTCAACACCTCACTGCAGCAGCCCACCATCATCCTGGAACCAAGAGGATGACACTAACAGGTCTCAATGACTACCACCCTGTGGCACTGACCTCCACCATTATCAAAGCACACCTCCCAGGGATGCTGGATCCATTTCAATTTGCCTAAAGAAGAAACCGTTCCACAGATTATGCTATAGCCTTGTTGTTTCATTCTGGCCTGGCCCACCTGGAGAACAATGCCTCATAGGCCAGGCTGTTGTTCATTGACTTCAGCTCAGCATTTAATGATCATTCCCCAGAGGCTGGGGGAGAAGCTGTTCTCACTGGGACTTAACACATCTCTCTGTAACTGAATCCTGTACTTCCTAACAGAAAGACCATGCAAAGTCTCTCTGGGTCGGTAGCAGAATATCGAGTACTGTTACGCTGAGCACTGGTGCACCTCAAGGCTGTGTGCTCAGCTTGCATCTGTTCACACTACTGACACACGACTGCATCACCAGATCCAATTCTAACAGTGTCATCAAGTTTGCGGATGACACAACAGTCATTGGGCTCATCAGCAACAACGAGGAGTCTTAATACAGAGAAGAGGTCAAAAGTCTCGTGAAATGGTGCGAGAGTAACCCAAGTCTCAATGTGGACAAGACAAAAGAGATGATCATGGATTTAGGGGGACCAGGAACGCCCACTCTCCACTGCACATCAACATCCCGTCCCGTTCCCTTGACATGTCTGTCCAAGGTCTCAGACTCTGCCAGACCGAAACCACCTGCATCTTCCATCTGAGCACCCTCCAACTGGATGGTATTAGCACTGTCTTCTTCGATTTCTGTTAAAACCCCCCATCGCCTTTCCCCTGTCGCCTTTCCCCCCAGCTCTCTCCAACCCCCCCCCCCACCTGTCTCCTTTCTCAGCACCAAATCAATTCTCACTTTTCCTCTTATCATATTCAATTAACACATTTTGACTGTTGGTCTGGACTCACCTCCCACCATCCCTCTCCCATTCTTCAGTCTTTATTCAGATGCCTTCCTATTTATTGCGTATTCCTGAAGAAAAGCTCAGGCCCCAAATATCGGTAATAGATCTTTTCCTGCTATGGATGCTGCGAGACTGGCTGAGTTACTCCAGCATTTCTGTGTTTTTATAAGGCTCACCATTTCTCTCATCACTGCCGACAATCTGAAGGTAGAATGAGGAAGGGTTGAATATCAATGTTACATGTGTATATTTTTTTTCAAAAGTCTGTGCTTTGATAAGAAATGAAAGAAAACAAAGAGCAAACAAGGAAAACATCAAGGTATTCTAGTACTTTAACAGCTGTCTTGCAATTAGCGTGCAGTTTGTATTTATAAATTATATATGAGTATTGGATGCATTTAAATATAACAATATTTGATTCAGATTCTATTATCATCTTTTTCCATAATCTGGTCATCCTTAAATGGTGCAGTGCAGAAACAAAATGAAAAATCTAATGTAATTGTATACAGGGTGGAATTATATTAGTTTGAAGCCTTAATTTTGAAGTTCATGCCAAATAAGATGTCATTAATGTATATTGATTTTTTTCTTCTTTTGACCAAATAGAGTTTAAAATGAATAATTGGAGGAGTCTCTTTCTACTTAGAGGATGAAATTAAGATTCACATACACTTTTATGTTCCATTATACTTCCCTGATACTGAGTTTGCTTGTATTTAAGACGTGTTATAAACTAAGGTCTTCTTAGGAAAGGGGAAATCAGAAAAAGCTTTCATGTTTCTGACTTGTTTGGATTCTAAAGCTGAACATAACCAAAGAAACACATGTACTTAAACACAGCCGCTAATACGTAAAGAATCTATTCATTGAGGAAAATTCAGTCATCCTCATTTTAATGTCCTCAAACGTCTTTTTTTTTCCCTGACCATCCACACCCGTATAATTATTGCATATGTCTAAGGATTTGCTCAAATCATTCGGTGTAGAATTTCAGGGCTGTGTACAAGAGGGTGGAAGAGCCAAAACCAGTCAAACAAGGCAAGTATGGCAGAACACAAACAAGCTCTGTCAGAATCAGCCCTGTGTATGTTCTGAAACCCAGAGGGCAGCTTTTGAAATCTTAAATTCATTCCATATCAACCTTCTGTTTGATTTGCTTTCCAATGCTGTGTAATTTTAAGGAAATTAAAATGATTAGAATTTGAACTCTTTTAAATACATTGATAAAATTCAGGAGTTTACAAAAGAAAGCTGATGTCACAAAATTAGGCATTCAGTAGCAAATGATCCCATTTGCAGTGAATATATTGTAAAAATTGCAATACTTATTTGAGAGCTTTAGAGGCAGCAAAGGGGCACTGCAAGAACTTTTTAGTTAAACCACAATTGGTTCAATACTACTGTTGATAAAATTAGGATTAACACTTTCCTAGGACATTGCAATACAGCATCTAGTAATTCAGTTCAAGAGTTAACCAGTTTATTACCAAGAGGTCACTTTCCCTTGTACAATATTGGACAATGGAATGCTAAGCATTAATATTGCATGATACACTAAAGCAAACACTATCAACTAATTTTCAATACAAATGTTATAAGTGGCTTTCAATATCCTATGAGCTAAGTATTATTTATGTAAATATAAACTAAACAATAAACAGTCCTGTACGATCCCAGTGGAAATATAATATATACAAACTGAGTTACCTTCACCTATGAATATAAAAGCATATTTTTTATTGAGCTGTTTAATTCTCCCTTTGTATCTCCATTGTAGTTAATCTGCCTTTACAGCAAGTCATTCTGCTGATGAAGCCATTCACTCTTCATGCCTATTCTAGCTCTTTGAAAAGCTCCTTAACTGGTCTCAGTTCTCAACATTTTCTTCTAAAATACCTGACACTTTGTTCCTTTTCAAGCAGATATAAGAGCCATTTTTAAAATATTAGCATGGAAAGTGCCAAACATTTTTTAGGCTGTGCATTCCAAATCATTATTTTTGTGTTATTATATTTTTTTAATCTTCCTGTTCATGTGTTTTATGTACTTGGGAAACTGCAGCAAGTAAGACTTTCATTTTAGATCTCTCCATTGACAATAACTTTCATTTATTCTTTCAGTACATTAAAAATATTCTTCTATTCCTTCCTTTTCATAAAGTATTTAACATAAAATTTTAATATTTGCCCTGCGAGAGAGCAGTTAATCCAGTAAATTTTAATTCCGAAATCTCAGGGAAATATCAATGAGAAAGATTAGCTCAGAAGCCTGTTTTAATTATGCATTTTACTTATTTACTTACTTCGGTTGTTGAGTGATCCAAAATACTACTTTCATTAATCTGTTTGATGAATCTGAAGTAATGAAACAAAAGATAAGCAATGATTTTTGATTAACTAAAAAGATATTTCCAGTATTGGACTGGTCACCTGTCAGATCTCAGAAAAGACCAACAAAATTACTCTGCTATGGCCACAATTGTTAATATACCCTTCCTATTTATGAGCAGTCTCATAATAAACCGGGCAAACTTTGCTTAGTCCACTGAAGACAATTACCTCCAGAAGGTATCCAACCTAAAGGACCCTCCATCACCTTGGTCACAATCTCTCTTCTCCTATCTTCAGACACAAGGTACAGAAACATTGTTCAGTGGTTTTCTTCTACCAGACCACCAAAAGATCTGTCTCCTCTATTTTTTTTATATCAACTCCAACTGAGAACGTGCATTTACCTATCTTTTTATATTTATTTCATTTTCTCTTCATACATTGAGGAACTTAATTTCTTGTAGAACATACCATATTTTTACACATATAATGCGCGTGTTATATGCATATTTTACAAACCAGGCACCACCCCCAGCATGCTATATGTGTGAGCACACTCTACAAGAATATTTTTACATGTTGAAAGAACATGCACAATTAAAAGCGGGCATGGGAAAGTCGAACCAGCAATGTGTGGGAATAGTGGCATTGAAAGAACGCGCACAATTTATACTGGCTGTGGGAAAGACATGCTGGCAATTTATAGCGAGCATGAAAGGTTATACTGAGCATGAGAATGTAATAGAGGCAATGAAAGAACATGCAGAATTTATAGTGGCCATGGGAAAGATGCAATTTATAGCAAGTGTGGGAATGTTATAGCGAGCAAGAGAACGTAATAGCAGCAACAAAACAACGTGCACAATTTATAGCGGGCGTGGGAAATTTTGATCTTGGGAATATCTCTTTGTACTGAATGACATTCTGTTCTAGGGCACTGCACCTTATCAATAGGTGCTTTCAAATTGCAGCACCTGGGTAGCTCTCCTGGGACCCAGGTGCAGGATGCACCTTTCAAATCACAGCCAGACCTACCTGATAAATTGCTAACCAGCGCCAGAGCAGTTCCAGCAGCATGGGTGGATTATGGGTAAGGAAGACAGCCATGCTCCTGCACTCCAGCATTAAGCTGCCATCACGAACCAGAGCGGCGTTCACAGCAGCAGCACATCACAGCCTCTCACTCTCCTCCCAATAGCAGCCCCCTACTTTTCCCCAATCACGGCAGCAACCACTCTCCCCCCATTCATGGCAGCGATCTCTCTCCTCCCAATCATGGCAGCAACCACCCCCCCCATCCTGATTGTGATAACTACCTCTCTCTTCCCCCAATCGCGACTGTGACCTCTCTCTCCCGACTGTGGCACCGACCATTCCTCACCCCGATCGTGGCAGTGGCCACTCTCCCCCCAATCGTGGAAGCAATCTCTCTCCTTCCAATTGCAGCAACGGCACTTCAGCCAGTAACACACACATGCAAGCGCTGATGTCACCTGAGTAACCAGGTCAGCCATTTCCCTTTTCAAACCACCGGAGCAGGACACCTGGGTTAATTTTTACTGGGTTCCCTGGCCACCTCTGGGGGAGGTCAGGGACCCGGTTGTTCCTTTTCAAATCAAATTTCCTGGTTAACTCCATTTTACATGGCAATTTGAAAGTGTTTAATGTTAATTGCCCAGACCTGTCGCTTAGGGAGGAGATTAATTTATAAAGTGCCTCTAATTTGAGACATTAGAATTAAAATCCTGTTTAACTCTGAAGCCTATCTTAGATCTATTTAATTGATTCCTCTCCAAAGCTTGCTAATGTATTGCAGCAAGATATCATCTATTTAATGGGTGATTGACACCTCTGGGGGAAGTTGCTTGGATGTTTATTGCAGGAAATTAACTCTGATAGATACTGGTAGGTGCTTTATCTCATGTCCTATTTAAATGAAAATTTCTTTTGTCAGTCAGAATTTAGAATACTACACCTAATCTGAAAATATTTTTACAAATTTATGATTTTGTGCACATTATATGCATGTGTGCATTATATGAGTGAAAATACGGGTAAACTTTACAGCACAATGCAGGCCCTTTGGCCCACAATGCTGTACTGACCAAGATAAACCTACTTAATCTAAACCTTCCCTACCTCATGCCCATGTCCCTCTACTTTTCTTGCATCCAAGCCTAAGTATTTTAAATGTCCCTATTGTACCAGCCTCCACTCCCCCCACCAATGCATTCCAAGTACCCACCAGTTTCTGTATTAAAAAAAACGTACCCCTGATGTTCCCCCTAAATCTTCTTCCCCTCACCTTGCCTTGTACAGATGCCCTCTGGTGCTTGCTACTCCCGCCCTGGGTAAAAGGTGCTGGCTGTCAACCCTATCTATGCCTTTCATAATCTTGTAGTTGGTGCTTCTGATGTACACATGTGGCTCCAACAAGTTTCATTGCATCTGTAGACTGTATTCATGTATACGCCATAAATCTCAGCATCATCCTCCTCATAATAAGGAAAGCTTTAGGGTCAAGAATAGCCTAATATTATAATGACACATACATTGGGGTGTGGCACCCATACTCGCAACATATCGAAACGCAGGTCCTTTCTCAATAGGAATAACAGGATCACACAAGCCCTGAAATACTGAGATTGAGGAGACAATTTGGAAGTTCTGTCAGCTTGCCCACTCCTTTTCCTTTTTTTTCCCTCATGCATTTGTATTGTTATTTTTAATAATTGATTTTTATGCTTTTACCTGGGTTGAAGTGGGAGGGAGGGTGAAGGATGGGGTGGGGGGGTGGAGGTGGGGGAAAGGTGGGGAGGGGTGGAAGGTAAAATGGAGGATTTGGCAAACGATGACCTGTAAATGGGGAGGTTTGTTCCCCTATATTATCTGGCTAATACAAGTCTGTAAAACTGTAAATAAAATTTTCCAAAAAAAAGAATATCCTAATATTGAGCCATGGCAAAGCGATCAATTCTTCAAATTCAAGTTCAAAACTGACACTGGGATTGGGCTTTAGATAATCCTCACCTCCATCTCTCCAGTTAGACATCTTAAACCTTTCACTTCTGCCCTCACCAGGAACAATTTTATTCCTGAACTTATTATTAATATTTACACCATCTATTCAGATGCCTCTTTTCTCATCCTCAGCTTTCCCGTCATATCCCCTCAATGACTTCCTCTCATGTCCTCTCTCACCTTCCACCAACCTTGACATCGATTAAGTGTACTTTTTATTAAACATCTGATCACTTAATGTCCCATACCGACCCTTGCTTATATTTATATTCTGAAGATTCCAATATTTGGAAAATTTTTAGAAGTTTTAAGAAGTGGATAAACATTTGAGTTAGAGCAAGTAAAAGTTGACTGTCACATTAAGCTTGGTCTCTATTGGCCTGGATTGAACACATTGTATTTATGGGAATGTGCTGCCTGTGCAGTGCATCAAGCTCAAGCTGAATGGTGGAGGTTGACTTTAGTTGGACTCATAGCTTACCTTGTCTTCAGCATTTAAAAAAAAAACTAGTGGTTCACTGTTGGTTGTTGTAGATGGTTAGGCTATTAGAAACCAGGATGGCCTTGAATTTTACATGACTTAAAGAGAACTCCCAGTTCCTCCGAACGGTCAAATCTTAGCTACCTATTAAGGGAAAGTATCCATTTTAATGAGCTGCAGCCATCAGACATAAACTTTGATAACAATAAAACTCAAATTCTTGTTTTTATCTTTTTGCAGAAACTTGACTGAGTATGATAGAAATGATTTTACTGTTCCTGTTTTACTGTGGAGAAGAGCATTAGAAACCTTCCAGTCAAATTATATACGTAAATCTAAGCATTTAAAGCTACTTTTATGTAAACTGAATCAAGCTTACTCATTTGCCATTTTTAAGAAAAACAAATAATTCATGAAATGGACATTTGGCAGAGATTTAATTAAAAAAAAATTTAGACATGCAGCACAGTAACAGGCCATTTCTGCCCACGAGTCTGTTCCGCCCAATTTACACCCAATTAACCTACACCCCCAGTACGCTTCAAATAGTGGGAGGAAATCAAAGCCCCTGGGGAAAACCCACACAGACACAGGGAGAATGTACACGTGCCTTACAGACAGCTCGGGATTTGAACCTCAGTTCTGATTGCTGGCGCTGTAAAGGGGTCGTGCTAACCGTTACACCAATCGTGCTGCTCTTAATGGGTCAAAGGTACTGGGTTACGGGCATTAATCATTAGTTGCAAATACCCAACTCACCCCTTTTTTTATAAATCTTAAGAGTTCAAGATCAAATATTCATGTGGAACTGATTAATTCTGACGTCATATTAACTGCTAAAAAGGCATCCAATAACTATGGTGTTGAAGCTCAGTCTGGCTCACTGAATGACACATAGAAGCATTGCAATAGTAATAGAGGAAGTTTTGTAAGATTGAGAGAAACTTTTTGTGACGATCTTGGATTAGCAATGATCAGCTTGAAAAGTAAAAGCTTTTTTTATGGTATTATAAACTACTCGATAAATTTGGAATAGACCTTTGAAAAGGGAGTCTAGAAAGTGTAAAGTACCAGAATGAATATCTTTGCATTTGGGTGAATAATGGTCCATAGAAACCTGTCAAAATCTTGGTAATATTTTTGTTTTTGTGATTTTTTTCAGACATTAGTGCATTCAAGCCCCACAGCAAACATAAATCATAGTGAAATACTGATGGAAGGGTATCAATGGAGCAGAATCCCCCCACCCACCCAAATAAAAAAATTCTATTTCAGCACTTCTGAGCTCTTTACTTCCATTCTCAACTAAGTTAATTAGATAATCTAATTTTCAAATATTCTACAAGAATTTGGGCACAATTTAGAAAACATTTTGCATTTCATATTTTTTTTATTTCTCAACTTCTATTGTATCCAATCACTTTTTTTAAAAAACCTTCTTTACATGATGATATTTTTCAGAGATGGTATAGAGAGGGTATTCAAATCTTTAAGGATCTGTTCACTGATAGATATTCTGCATCATTTGTACAGATTACTGCTAAATTTAATTTACCCAAATCTCAATTTAAAAAAAAAATATTTATAAGTTCGGTATTTTCTTGAATCACAAGTTTCTAATTTCCCAAGAGAGTCTGAATCAAATTTTGTAGATGAGGTTTTTTTTTAGCTTAATGCCTTCTTGTAAAGGTTTAATAGGTATTATTTATGAGAAATTGTTATGTTTAAATCAGACTTCATTAGTTAAATCAAAATAGCTTAGGAACAGGATTTAAATTTGACTATATCGGATGTGGAATGGGACACAATTCTTAAGTTGGTTAATAGCTCGACCTTGTCTATTACAATTCAAAGTGGTACATAGAGCACATTTGTATAAGGATAAATGGTCTCTCTTTTATTCTGATAGGACCCCCTGGTGTGACAGGTGTAAGAGCAGAGAAGCATCATTAATTCATATGTTCTGAACTTGTCCTAGTCTAGAAAAATACTGGAGATTTTCTGGAAAAATTTTCAATATAGATTTAACAACAAACCCTTTGGTGGCCCTCTTCAGTCCAATGGGAGGGAATGATTTTTCTTTATCTCTGGTTGAGTCATGCTATTTCTTTGGCCTCCTTTTGGCAAGATGTGTGATTTTACTTAAATGGAAGGATGCTGACATCATGTCCTGTTTGAATATGGAAAAGATTTGTTATTCAGTTAATAATTCAGATACAAGATTCTAGAAGTTATGGGGTCATTTATGGCCATCTTACTTTATAATTTTACTCCAATGTAAATAAATTGTCTGACTTGTATCTTTTCCAAGATCTTTATATTAATTTTTCATATATAACATCTGGCAATGCAGTCAGGTAGGGGGAGTTTGAGTTTTTCTCCTTTACTATTTTCTTTATTTTTCATTAGTTTTTTTTCTAAAAAGGTATATACTATTTAGAATGTTAATTACATCACTTGTGATATCAGGGGAACCAGCACACTTGACCATTGCTACACCGTGAAGAACGTATATCAAGCCATACCATGACCACACTTCGGTAAGTCTGATCACCTGGCTGTACTCCTCCACCTACAGTCTCTGTACAAGCAGAGACTGAAGACCATAGCACCAGTGGTGAAGACGGGGAAAGTGTAGTTGAGGGATGCAGCTGGAATGTCTGCAGGACTGCTTTGAATCGGTGGACTGGAACATATTCAAGAAGTCATCCATAGACCTGAGTGAATGAGTGTGTACCCAAGCACATGGGTGTTTCCCCAACCAGAAACCCTGGATGAATCAGAGAATCTGCAGCCTGCTGAGGGAGAGAACAAGGGGGTTTAAGGCTGTGGATCGAGATCTTTACAAGAAGTCCAGATATGACCTACAGAAGGGGGGTTTAAGGCTGTGGATCGAGATCTTTACAAGAAGTCCCGATATGACCTACAGAAGGCCATCTTTGAAGCAAAGTGGCAATTCAAAAGGAGGCTAAGGACAGATAGATACACGCCATTACAGGCCATTACAGTGCAGGCCATTACAGCCTATGAAGTAAAGGTGAATGCTATAGACGGCTGTGATGCTTCATTGCCTGATGAACTGAATCAGAACATCATTCAAGAGGGTGTACCCTCGCAATAGCTCAACCTTGTCTATTACAATTCAAAGTGGTACATAGAGCACATTTGCAAGGCGTACCTAGCAGGGTACTGAAAATCTGTGCCAACCAACTAGCCGGAGAGTTCACGGACATTTTCAACCTCTCATTATGAAAGTTAGGATGTCCCAACCTTCTTCAAAAGGGCATCAATCATTCTAATACCCAAGCAGTTTGAGCTGCCTCAATGACTACCACCCAGTAGCACTAACTTCTATGGTGATTAAATGCTTTGAGAGGCTGGTCATGGCCAGAATGAACATGTACCTAAGAAAAGATCTTGACCCACTGCTGTTTGCCTATCGTCACAATTGCTCCACAGCAGATGCAATATCGGTGGCCCTTTACGCAGCTCTGGACCACCTCAAAAACAATAATTCATACATACGGTTCCTCTTCATTGACTACAGCTCGGCCTTCAATACCATTATTCCCTCAGTGCTGGTTGAGAAGCCACAAACTTTGGGCTTCTGTACCCTCCTCTGCAATTGGATATTTGACTTTCTCATCAGACCAGTCAGTACAAATTGGAAACATCCCCTCCTCACTAATTATCAACACAGGCGCACCCCAAGGATGTGTGCTCAGTCCACTCTTCCACTCACTATACACACATGACTGCATAGCCAGGCACAATTCTAATGCCATCTACAACATCAGTTGTTGGCAGAATTACAGATGGCAATGAGATGTACAGGAAGGAGAAAGATCAGCTCATTGAATGGTGCAATGATAACAACCTTACACACAAAGTGAAGAAAATCAAGATGATTGTGGACTTCAGGAGGAAGTCAGGGGAACACGACCCAGTCTTCATCAAGGACTCAGCAGTTGTGAGTTAAGAGCTTCAAATTTCTGTGTGTCAACATCTCTGAGGATCTGTCTAGAGCAATCACGTTGATGCAATCACAAAGAAGGCTCACCAGCGGCTATACTTGTGAGGCGTCTGAGGAGATTCGTCATGTCACTGGAGACTCTTGTAAACTTCTACAGGTGTACCGTGGAGAATATTCTGACTGGTTGCATCACAGCCTGGTATGGAGGTGCCAACTCTCAAGAATAAACTGCAGAGGGTTAACTGGCCTGCAACATCACAGGCACTGACTTCACTCCATTGAGGATATCTACACGAGGCAGTGTCTTAAGAAAGCAGCCTCAATCGAAGACCCACCACCACCCAGGCCATGCCCTCTTCAATTTGCTGTCATCAGGGAAAAAGGTACAGGAACCTAAAGACAAGCACTCAATAGCTCAAGGACAGCTTCTTCGCCGCTGCCATCAAAGATTCCTGAATAATCAATAATTTTATGATCCAAAGACAGTGTCTTACTTCTTGTGCACTATTATTTTTTTCCCTTACAGTGATACAGTAAGATGGCATGATGCAAAACACTGAATCTCATGACATTCATGACAATAAATTCTGATAGTGTTAAACGGAATGTCTTACTTCGTTTATGTAACTGTCCATGCCATCTTATTGAATTGGAGCTTTTTTGTTTATATTTTTTTAAATAAAAATCAATAAAATATTTTAAAAAGGAATACTAGTGGAAGGCTGCACAAAGGTGCAGATTTCAGCTGTTAAAATAAATTATCTTCTACTCTTTCAAATAGAGGTAACGAATCCCTCTAGGTTATCCCGAAGAAAGGAGTTACTCCAGTTCCCTGCTTAAGATTTATCTATGAACATTGAAAGACTATCCAACCATTATCACACACAGTCATGACATTTTCACAAGTGCAAACTGGCTACCATACTTTCTCCAATACATCAAGGACTACATTCCAAAGGTCCTGTGAAGCACTGTGGAGCACTGTGCAGTTGTCAAGTATGCCTATTAAATGCAAGTTTCTCTTCTCAAATATTTCCAATACTTACTGGATGATATCGTGGATATTGTATTTTAATGGTGGGTGTGTTACACCATCATAATGGATTATTTTTCCCTAAACTAGAGTTGTACTGAAGCACATGACATCAAATAGCTCCAAGTCAAGAAAATTTGAAGTGTCGTTGGGTGAAAAGTTCATATTCTGGAAGGTGCTTGTAAATTTTCAGATTCATGCCCGAAACACATTGAATAACAGACCAGCTTTTATTATAAACATTTTGAGCAAAAGATTATCTCAACATTTATTTGCAGATTAGATATATACATTTCTTAGACATTGTGGCTCCTGCAATGTTTGCCATTATTATTCTAAATTACCAACATAAACTGGTTGTGAAACAGAATAAAGTATGAAAATATACCAGCACACTTAAATGATTTCACAACCTTCTAATTCAAGTAAGCCTACCCCTGGGGCCAAGTGAATTCTCACTTTGAATTTAATGTAAATGATTCAAAATAGTGTATGCAGTATTAAATCATGAAATCTTCAGTATTCTTATTAAATATGGGATTTCCAACACCATGGCGAAAACCCATGGAAAATTATATCAACTTATGAGCATTTTTGGCCTATGTCCTCTTGTTCTGGACATCCAAAAGCAGCAAAAAATATTTTCTCTCTGCTTTAAATTTCTTAAATAGCCAGCAAGCATTGTCCAGTGGCCTGAGAGGTCACTACCTGCACAAAAGTAAGTTCAGTGAGTACTTCACCATGTGGTGTGGTACTAAGACATAGTTTCATCTTCTCTGGATCTTGCTGCTTTGAAGTGTTAAATTTATGACAATGAGAACAATTAAACCAACACATTTAAAACTTTTTCTAAGTGATATGAAAAAATCGACCTAATAAATAAAATTCTCAAAAATGAATTATTCACCATGATGCTAAATGGGATCTTGTACAGATGGGTAAATGACAAGAGCATGCTTCCTATTGATTCTATTTACCATTACACAAACCTGGAGAGGCTGCACAATGTTAAACAGGAAGAAGTGCAGATGCTGTGATTGTAGTGCAATATCCACAAATGCATGAGCCCTTCGTCAAGGTATGATTACCTACTGTAATGATCTCCCATTAAGGTGAACAGTGCAAGGAATAAATAGTACACGCGTATTCATAAAATTCCTTGGAAATTAAATGCATTGTCATATTATGAGTGGGAAAGGATTAATCTCCAGGCTCTATAAAGGTGTTGCAAATAATTATTTAATGAAGTATTTTAGTTATTTGTGAAAAAGCACAAATAACTTGTAAAGCTTAATTTAAAAAAAAATATTTCTAATTTTGTTTAGATTATAATTAGCAAACATTTTCAGAAGTTTTTCTTCTCCATCCCCTCCACATTTTATGCAGCTTCTTCATGCTATAGGTAATTGTTTTTTTCATACCTAAAAATATAAAAACCATAATGTGAAATGATGTCCAGAACTCAGAACTAATATTGTCAAAAACACTTCAAATTAAATGTGATACAATATATAGTTATTTCAGAGAGGGGAGAATTTCTTACCAGCAGTAAGTATTCCTTTTGCACTTTGGGTTATACTTGAAGACTTTACAATACCAGCTATACCTTGTAATTTGGGGAAAAGAAACCAAATATTAAAGATATTATTCTAATTTTTACTTTAGTTAGTTGATGCTCTAAAAGTCACAACTTCAATGCTGAGTAATGTTATACTTCATAGCTGGGACTGAAGTTTAAAAAGGCAATTTAGAAAAAGATAATGGAAGTACATGAATTAATCCTGGAATATCAGATTAATGTGTAGAGGTGGAATTCAATCTCGATTCAGATGGATATTTCATGCATATCTCCTCCAGCTATTTATACTAGCTGAATTTTTCCTGAAAATTATTTATTTTTTGTCCTATGGTATTACACAAAAGCATTTTAAACAAAGAACCAACTCTGACAACCTGCGTTCACAACTGCTATTGGAGTACAGACTCAGGGGAGCCTGTTAAGTGAAGAAAAGAAGTTAATACATCAGAAAAACACAATGATGTGAACATACAATGGGTAAATATAGGCATGACCATTTATCTCCATTTCAGATTTTGGTTTGGTTTGCCTTTTTTGTTTAATAGAAGAATCAGCAGGGATTTGATGCAGAGTTTTCATCCAAAGTCAAAAGGAGGAAATTCCAGCACCCTTCAAAATTTAACATAAGTACCAATTGAATTCTCTCACTGATAAAGCAAATAACCAAATACATAAAATTGCTGCAATCTATCAGAGATAATACATAGAGATAAGTGATAGACGGTCTTTTGTAATTCTCACTTTCCTTATAGGATATCATTCTCTTAACACTAAGGGTCAGTTGTTTCGCACTAAGATTGTATGAACTTCTTTCACGTCTTCATTTAATTTCTCTTTTCCAGAGGATCAAGCATGCTCAATCAATAAGAACGTTCAAAACAGAAAGACACAAATTTGAAGATAAAGCGGAGGTTATGTGGAAGATCAATCATAGTCTCACTTTGCTCGTTTGTAGAGGCTACTCTTGCTCTTATTCCTTAAATTCTTAATTTTTTTCATTGTGAACATGTCTCCATATCCCAGAAAATCTCGTCCACACAATCTCATCCACATTTACAAGGATGCATCAGGAACCTCAGAGGTGCCATAGCCAGGGGCATCAATTAATCAAAGAGATACAGCCTGTATCAAAGTCAGAGAATTCTAAAATTCTCATTCTTTCATTATGCTTTCATCAAATATAAAGAGTGATCCAAATTATGGATTTATACATTTACATGGTAAATAAATACCTCAAGTCATAACTGATTTCCATCATCAGTGCAGTTAACTGTGAACAAGACACAAAAGTTGGCATGCTACAAGATGCCTGATATAAATCTAACAACACATTTGCTAGATACTAATCAGCTACCCTTTCCGCCAATATAAATTACATTAGGCTCTTAATTATCAAAATGTAGGTGCTTAAACCTGCATAAAAATCCTTCTCTGATTTTAAACAGAAATCAAATGGAGCATGGCCCAGCATGCCTTTAGTTTTCATGTTTATCCTAAACAGATTGTTGGATGCTCCCAAATAAAGAGGTAAATATTTTCTTTTTAAACTTACATGGGCTCATCTTCAACTTCTCATGTTGCTTGCAATGTACGTGACAGCACAATTAGCGTAGTGGATAGCGCAATGCTGTTACAGTGCCAGTGATCGGGACAGGGGTTCGAATCCCGTGTTCTCTGTAAGGAGTTGGTACATTCTCCCTGTGTTAACACCTTTTGTTGGTCTGGATTCCTCCCCTTTGAATTCTGAGACTTTCTGACATATTCGGGCTTCTGCCTTTTCTGATTCTTACTTGAAGAAGGGCTCAGGCCCGAAACATTGGCAATATATCTTTGTCTCCTAAAGATACTGAACAGGCCAGCTGAGTTCCTCCATCATCTGCAGCCTAATTGTGTTTCTCTCTGCATGGGTTTTCCCTGGGAGCTCCGTTTTTCTCTCACCGTTCGAAACGTACCGGGGGTTGTAGGCCACTTGGATGTAATTGGGGCGGCACAGGCTCATGGGCCGAAAGGGCCTGTTACCGTGTTGCATGTCTGAGTTTTTTTTTAAATTCCTGTTGAAGTACATACCTATCATTCAAAGTAGTATGTGGCTTACAAAACTATACTCTTGCAAAACAGGATGTTAAAAATCTGCATACTATCTTATAGTAAAACTAGATGATTTAAGGCATATGTTGAATAGTCCAAACATAGCGATCATTTTGAAAAATGGTTACTTGATATCACAGACTTTAATAATTTATAAAGCCAGGGCAACATGTGATGGGTAAAAGCAATGCACTGAAATGCCTATTATTTTTAAACAATGTTCTTGCTTCATACTTGAATTTACAGAAGGACATTTTTACAAAATATGGATGTGAAGCTAAAATTATGGTTTAGTTTTCCATCTGGGCTGCAATTAGGAGGGAAATATATGTCAATATAAATCAAAATGATTTGGAAAGAATCATATTGGAACTAAATGGATTAGTTCAGGTTAACCATCTACTTCAGCCTGGGCAAAACTGGACTGCAAAACCTGTTTATAAAGTGACATTTACATTTTGATTAGAGCAAATTAAACTTCATCCACAGTAAAACATGGCATATTTTTGGAGCACATCTTTGGGAAGGTTTAATATTGGACATAGTTCACACAGGTCTTTGGCAGGATTAATTTAAATAATGTTTGCAGGTGAAGTTATCACTGCAATCATATTTTTTCCAATCTTTCTGACAAGCTGAAAATATAGGGCCTGGAAGATTAAGAGAAATAATTCACTTACCTGAGACATATAGGCACTCAGAGAAATTAGTCCCCCCACCTCAAAATGCAGATACTGTAACCATCTGTCCCCAATGTAGAAAAAGGAGTGTGACTAGTGAAACAGGATATGGTGCAGATGACTTCTTTTTCTTTTCAGTTGTTCTGGGTTTTTTTTTCACGTTTTAATCTTTGTTTCTTAGTCATTATCATTTCTAGGTTTTTATCTTTCTTTTTCTCCTGTCTAGGGTTTTTGTAGGGGTCAATGGCCTGTATTGATGTCTGTATTAACATAAATTACTTGAATGTATGTGAAATTGTATGGAGGGGGTGGGGATAAATACAGACTCTGTATATCCACAGGAATGTTGGAAAGATCTAATTGTTTGTTGAGATTTGTGAATCTATGATAATCATAAATAAAATATAAAAAAAGAGAATTAATTCACAGAGGTGTACCATATAATGGAGGCTTGGGCTCAGATTTTCCTCTTGTACCTGGCCAAATCTGGGGCAGGTAGAGCTAGAAACTGATTTGGAATTGCATTCTACTCTGGTGCTATCTACATCCAGATCCTTACAATTTTTAGGAGTTGATATCCAAATCAAAGGAAATCACGTTTGTCTAATTTACAGCCTTCAATGGGGATACTGTCATCATTTGGCATGTTCTGCAAAATTAATTTTATTTAGGCTTCTCACTGCAAACCAAGCTCCATAATTATTTTTATGGCAGGAGGCTTGCAAAGGACAGTAGTGCATTTATAGTGGGTAAATATATATCTTTTTAATATGGGATACAAATCGAGTGGGAGAACTTGATATCATGTAGAGCCAGAAGCAGAAGTTTAAGATGAGTCAAGAAATGCATATCATCCAAATGCAGTTCCTTTATGTCCTTCATGGACAGAATTCAAAAGATCAAAAGCTTTCAGTGTAAATATTGCTGCACATTTGCAATTCAACTCAGACAGATCTCAAATAATAAATTAATTAAAATATTAAGTATATCTTACTTACTTTGCTGTATGACTGGCCCACAGTCTGGGTCCTGAGCTACCTGAAGAAGGATCTCCTCTACATCTCTATTTCTTCCTGGCTGATCTACTAAATGAGTGATTTCCTGTTGAAGAGTTCTGGGCAAAGCCATCAGTAGATTGAATTGACCTTCTGGGCTTTTATCAAGCTTAAAAATGAACACCATCAATTAGTAGTGGTCAAAATTAGGATTTAAATAAAATAACATATGCAATATTCCATCCGATCTACTTGTAAAACTCTGGTATGATACCTCTAATTTACCCAAATGCTGCTTGTAGACCACTTGAGGGCACTCCTGTAATATGATATTGTAGAGTTTTTGAAAATTTTCCATGTTTGCACTGACAATATTCATTACTTTTGATCGGTCTTCTCCTATAATCATTCTAAAATCACCTGATTAAAAAAGAAATTAACAACATAATGACAAAGAGTACACATCAATTCAAATTGTAAAGCTCTGCTTCTCACTAAAGTTCCAGCATTTTGTGATCACAATCTTTAAGTACAGAAACTAGAATTTTTATTGCAGTTTCAAATCTTAAAATAAAATCACCATGCAATTCATAGTGATTGCAAATGGGAGGGAGATATTAGGAAATATGACGAAAAAGTTTCTTTGAAGGGAAGAGATTCAAACCTTTGAAAAAGACTGAGCAAAGTGAAGAAGTTGTTTGAAGGCAATGCAAAAAACAGGCTTGTAGCGGGAGCCCCACATGTACAGCAGAATCGCGCACAGCCACAACAGTTAAGCAAGCACATTACCAGAGCGCATGGCCTCCAACGATATCCCAGTCCTCCAGCTGCAGGTCAGGCACCAGCAATTAGGAAAAGTGGGCAAATAAGACCCCCATGCTTTTTATGGCACCCGACACCCGAGGCTGGAAAGTGACGTCTCTACCACATCCCAGAAGGCTTAGCGTGAAATGCGCAGTGGGAACTATAAAAGCTGTGGTTAAGCACAATAAAGTGACTGATTCCTGACTCTACTGACTCCAATGTCATTTATTGCCACTTGCGTAAGGTAGTGTCGTCAGATAGGCCACTACAGGCTATTTACAAAAGGTGGGGTTGATTGAAAAACAGGGTTCGTGGAATAAACTGTTGTGGAAAATACATGCTTCCCCATCAATTTGTGAAAATCAAAAAAAAATGCACATGCTGGAAGCCTAAACTAAAACAAAAACTGCTGTGAAGATTCACTGGGTTCGGTAGCACCTATAGAGAAAAACAAAGTAAACTTCAATTTTGATAAAAACATCAACTTGGTTTTTCTCTCAATGCTGCCAGACCTACCAAGTAGTTCAAACTTTTTCTATTTTATATGAATGCAGCAAGATAACATACAAGATATCAGTTTCTATTCAGTTCCTCAAGATTATCATATACCAGAATAGGAGAGTCCAGCAATTCTAATGTAAAGCTCCTCCTCAGAGAATGATTCTGGCAGCATGAGAAAAGCTGCCATCACTGCACTTTTCAGATTCCTCGCCAATGCAGCTTGTAATTTGCTATTTTCATCTTGGATCAGAATTTTCACCTGCAATGGAACACAGATTTCTTTTTTTTTAAACTTTATTTAAAGATTTTTATCACAGGAATAAAAAGAAAAATTACATTAAAAAAAAATAAAGTAACCTAACTTAATTCAAACTAACCCCCCCAACATACAAGAACTAAAAAAAATTCTATATATATAAAAAAAAACCACCCTTCCCCTCCCCCAAAATAAAGAGTGAAGAATTAGTAAAATTAATATTATATATTAAAAAAAAGCACACACAAAGAAAAAAAAGAATAACAAATAAAAATAATAAAAAAAAGATTTATCAAATCTAAAATATCACATCTAGGAACATACTTAAATCAAACTTAATTGCATATACTTAACAAATGGAGTCCACTTCAACTTATAAAAAGACATCTTATCTTGAATTGAAAAAGATATCCTTTCCATAATTAAACAAGACTTCATCTCTAAATACTACCTATCCAAAGTTAGTATATTTCTATCTTTCCAAGTGGATGCTATACATTTGTAGGCCACTGCTAAAGCTAAATAAATAAAAGAAATCTGATAATCATTTAATCCTAAATCAATTAATGATTGCATATTTCCTAACAAGAATATATCAGGATCTAATACAACACAAATATTATATAATCTATTAAATATAAATTGAATACCTTTCCAAAACTGTTGCAATCGATCGCAAGACCAGACAGTAGAACACAGATTTCAGTAATGGCATGCTATGCTGTTCAGAAGAGCACATTGTCTCACTGTTGAGGAGTTATGGCAAATGACCATATGGAATGGGAGTTCTGAGAATAATTGAGCCACTTGTCTTGTGTGCAAATATTATTGCAGAAAAACCCATATGATGTAAAAATAGTGAGATTTAAATACAACAAATATCAACATCCACTGCAACACATTAAGCACTCCAACGAAATTCTGTACTCAAAATTGTCACTGCCATGAGCTTACAGGTTTGTGCAGTCTTCCAGCAATGTATAAATTTTTCCAATGAAGGAGGTCTTCAATCAGAGTCCCTGTACTAATGACACCATATTTGATTATCTGGGAAAAAATAATTTTAGAAAATAAGATCACTAAGCTATTACATTATAGTCTCTCTGCTACATTAGTTCATTACAAATGCTTAATTTCCTGCACTTCTTAAAACATTGTCTGAATATATTATGTAGAGCACACTATTAATAACTTCTGAGATTTCATTTTTAAATTGTGTTGCAATTACAATTTAAATGACTGCTATGCCATATCCATACTTTCCTGTATTTACACATATTAGATTTTGCTGCAACAATTAAAATGCCTTTGATTCAAAATAGACTTATACCATTTACTTTTTAATATTTGGTTCTCTAAAGGAATTAAAAATATAGCAGATTATTGTGAAGGATGACATTTGATCAATTACAAAATAAATATGGAATACAAAATAACACAATATTTTGTTATTACCAAATAAAAATAATATTTAAAAGATAAGTTTGGTCTAACATTGTTATTGCCTTCAAGAAGTGAAACAGAAACATTGATTTGCAATAGATCTATGAAGAAATTTATATCTGTTATATATATTAATGTAAAAAAGGAACAATGAAGCAGGGAATCCACAGATCTAGACAGAGATGGGAAACAGATTTAAGTATAAGTATTGTGGAGAAAAACTGGCAGGAATTATATTATGATAGTAAGACAAATGCAATAAATATTAGATATAGATTGGTTCAATATAACTTTTTACATTAACTGTGTCTTACTCCTCAAAAATTAAACAGATTAAAATCAGATTTATCAGCCAAATGGTTTTAGGTGTAGTCAAGAGATATGTATTTTTTGATTTCTATGTGGTCATGATCAAAATTGAAGCCACTTTGGAAAGAATTAGGAACATTTCTAGAACAAGTTACACGAGTTAAATTTCCCCAAGATCCAATGCTTTTTATTTCAGAGGTAATAGCAAAATTGAAATTGATTTTTTTTCCCCCAAAGAAATTTGTGAAAATTGAATTAGCAGTTGCAAGAAAATGTATAGCAGTGACATGGAAATCAGATTCCCATTTTAGAATGGAAAGATGGCATGCATAAATACACCTCTTGAGAACATTACATATAATTTAAGGAATAAATATTATAACTTTTTTGAAAATTTGGTGCCCATACTTATATACCATAGGTATTAATTTATAAAGAGCTTTCTCTGAACCTCATGAAACCTTGCTAACTCCTTGTGATAAATAAATGATGATATCGAGAAAACAAAGTTGTGTGAATGGTGGAAATATTGTGGTAACCAGGTTTGTTTTTTTCTTAACTTTTCTGTATTTTTATTTCTATCTTTTCTTTTTTCTTCCTTTGCTTTTACTTTCTTAGGGATTATTATTTTGGGGGGAGGGCATTGGTGGGATTTATTGGGGTGTAATATGTAGCAAGTATAATTGATTTGAAATATGTGATGTTGTTAGTTTCTGCATTTGGATATTAATACATGTACAGAAATTTAAATAACATTTAAAAAAACCATGTTTCTGTTTAAGAGTTTCTTAAATTCCCCCAATGTTTCAGCCTCTACTATTCCCAGCAAGGCATTCCAGACACCTACAACTATCTGGGTAAAAAAAACTTACCCCTGGTGTCTCCCCTAAACTTCCCTCCCTTAACTTTGTACATATCTCTTCTGGTGTTTGCTGATCCTGCCCTAGGAAACAGGTGCTGGCTGTCCACACTATCTATGCCTCTCATAATCTTGTAAACCTCTATCAAGTCTCCTCTCAAATCCTTCTGTACTCCAAAAAAAAAGTCCCAGCTCTTCTAACCTTGCCTCATAAGACTTATTTCCCAAACCAGGGAACAATCTGGTAAATCTCCTCTGTACCCTTTCCACAGCTTTCACATCCTTCCTATAACGAGGTGACCAGAACTGAACACAATACTCTAAGTGTGGTCTTACCAAAGATTTGTAGGGTTGTTACATGACCTCTCTACTCCTGAACTCAATCTTCCTATTAATGAATCCCAGCATCCCATATGGCTTCTTGGCTATCCTATCAACCTGTGCAGCGACCTTGAGGGATGTATGGATTTGAACCCCAAGGTTCCTGTGTTGATTCACAATCTTAAGTAACTGATAGTTAACCCTGTATTCATCCTTCTGGTTTGTCCTTCCAAATGCATCACCTCACACTTATCTGGATTAAAATCGATCTACCAATTTTCTGCCCAACTCTGCATCCTGTCTATATCCTTTTGTCACCTTTGACAACCTTCAGCTCCATCCACAACTCTTCCAACCTTGATGTCATCCACAAACTTCATTCAGGTCATTTATAAAAATCACAGACCAGGGGTCCCAGTACAGATCCCTGCAGCACTCCACTACTCATTGATCTCCAGGAAGAATACTTCCACTACTACTCTCTGCTTTCTTCCTGCAAGCCAATTTTTTTAATACATACTGTTATAGATAGAGAATTTGGGTTAAAAAGGGTTTAAGTTAAAATGTGATGATTAGTCATAAAAGGGGGCTAACCACTGGAGTTTAGCTGGAAAATGTTACAAAAGACTTGCAACAGATTTAACTACAGAGAGACATGCAGGAGCCAAAGATTGATAAAGAGTGAAAAACAGAATTTGGTGTGAGCAGAGGTCATGAATGATCGTGGTGTGCGTGACTAACAGTAATCAGGATGATTCTGCAAAAACTAACCAATTAAAGCAGTGTAGTGGAGATGCCGAAGGACAAGCAAATTGTATAAAAAAACAATGCACTGTATGTATCAGGGCTCGACTTGGCAAGAAGCCGGTTGAGTCCAACTCTGCAGACTTGAGAATAAAGCTTGTCGTGTCACCGATCTTAAAGAGACTCATTTGTGAGAATTTGTGTTTCTGACACATACAGCCAAGGACTTTCTGGATGAGTCTTTTGTGGGGGACCTTGTCAAATGCCTTGCTAAAATCCATGTTGAACACATCTACCTCCCTACTCTCATCAATTCCTTTTGTTACCTCCTTCATGACCTTGGATAAAGCCATGCTGACTATCCTTGAGTAGACTAATTCTCCAAATGCTCAAAGACCCTATCCTTAAGCATTAGTTTGCACACTGGAACAGCAAATTCCAATTAAGCATCTGAAGTAAATGATATTTAATGGCATAGTATTTGTTTTTTTTCTGTGATCAATCATCTATTGTATATTTTACATAGAAACATTTGATTTTGAAAAACTCCATACACATAAATAATAATTTTATTAGTTTTCCATCACGAAATGGATATTTTAAAATAAATTTAGAGATTAATTATAATAGGACTATTGATACATAAGGAAAAGCTTCCACAGTGATTTTCTTAACCTCGGAGTGTCTCGAGTCAATGAAGCAATTCTAAATTGTCACAGTTGAAATGCAGGACGTATGACATTCACTTTGTATATATATTATCACAGTTAAGTGATAATGAAACAAATCTGATCAGGAATGTTGTTGAGGAATAAATATTGGCCAAATACAGAATCTTAAAAAATATAATAACACAAAAGGCTTTATGTTCTTGCTGATCAGAAAAATAGGCACCCTGCCTAATGTGATCTTTCATCACTTGGTATGTAGCACTACAGGTCATGGCTCATCAAACACTTTTCAAACAAGATGAGGATGCTTGAACCTACCACCTTTTCAGCTGGTGAGTTCCAAACACCTATCACTAGAATTCCTTAAAATTCACTTAACTAGTGATCTATCCTGGACACTCAACATCTTCTCACTTGTCAGGAAGGTGCAACAGCGACTGCACTTCCTGAGAAGACCGACATGGGCAAGGCTACTGGCCTTCATTATGTCAACTTTCTATAGGAGCTCTATTGAAAGTGTCTGGTTGGCTGCATCACAGTGTGGTACAGTTGCTGCAAAGAAATAGATCAGAGGTCAATCCACAGGACCATTAGAGTGGCAGAAGGGATCACTGGAGTCTCCCTCCCCCCCTCCCCCCCACCCCCCTATCGACATGATCTACCAGGATTGTTGTCTGTAGAGGGTGCGCAAAAACATTGAGGACTCCTTCCAACCTGTACATAGCATCTTTCGGCTGCTTCCATCAGGGAAGAGATCCAGGAGGATCAGAGCCAGCACCACCAGGCTGAGGAACAGTTTCTTCCCATGGTCAATGAGAATGCTGAACGACCAAAGGAACTCTCAATTGTAAAGCTACTTGTCCTGCATATGTATTATTTGTCTGTATGTGTGTTATGACTGGTTGTTTGTCTGCATGCTTTTGCACTGAGGATGGGAAAATGCTGTTTTGTTGAATGTACTTGTACAATCAGATGACAATAAACTTGAATTGTTACAGCTCTTGCATTATCTCCTCTGTTATTCTACAAAATAGTGTCTTGAAATCCTTTTATCACCTGAGAAAGTAAACACTTCCCCATTTTAATGTCCCAAGCAAAATGGTATCTCCATTTCTTTGACTACTGCACTGAGATGTTAATCTAGAGTTTTGTGTTCAAGTCTATAAGATATGGACTGACTTATAACTACCTACATCAGAAGGTCCATGATCAACCATTCCAATAGTTAGAGATAACAAATAAGAATGGCCATTTACCTGTTTCTAGTTAGTATAATATGGAAGTGTTACTGGTTGATAATCTTTCTTGAGCAATGTATTAAAAAGAAGTATCAAGTTTGGAACTATTAAAGTTCTTAAGGAAATTAAAATAAAAAATCAATGGTTTAACGTTAGTGGCTGATGACACCATATAATACAATTTAAACAGATGAACTATACATCTGCCATCATTTGCACTTTACACCAAGACCAGATACAATGCAACTCATTTCATGTATCACTTACTTACTCTGTCATCACATGGCACCAATGTATTGAAATATATTCCAGCTCCATAATTATTTTGTATTTTACTGACGTGCTTTGGTCCAAAAAATCTCAAGAAAGAATAATGCCGTGGATTCTTCATAATATTCAATGTATGCCAAGTCACAGGATCATCGACAGCAAAAACAAAATCTAGCACATTGTTCTGGAAGTAAGAAAGGCAACATTTTCAGAAAACAAACAAGTCTGATATGTACAACTCACATTACTTTACTCATAATTAAAAGACTCTTAATTTTATCAAACATTAATTACAAAACAAAATTTCTGTTTGCATAGGTACTGTTGAATAACATTCATCATCAGAAAACACTCAAAGGGCGGCATGTTAGTGAAGCAATGTTGTTACAGTGCCAGCGATCGGGAGTTGAATTTGGTGCTGTCTGTAAAATGCTCCGGTTTCCTCCCACCATTCAAAATGTAATGGAGGGGTAGGTCAATTGGGTGGCACGGGCTTGTGGGACGCAAGGGCCTGTTACCATGCTGTATGTTCAAATTTAATTAATTGTGCACAACCAAAATTGCTGTTAGTTGATTTGACATAATGGGGACTCCCTAAATTAGTTATTCATCTTGTGCTATTTCTTAAGGATGAATGAAACAAAATGCATTTGTTGACACAAAAATGTGCTCAAATCTACGTCTACACTGTAAGATGCTAGGTATAAATATTAGTGAGCTATATTAAAATCTTCAAAAGTCTGAATTCTCCATTTTCAATTAAAAACACTGTTTTGCCTTGTGTAAACAAGAAAGTAACCCAAGTTCTTCAGATGAGAGTACTGTTGCATTGGAAATCATGCAAAGGAAGGGCCTGGTTTCCCATAAGAATATTTTGTTGATGATCGTTCAACTTTTTCGAGAAGTTCAAAATAGGATGTTCTACTCCATCACCATCCTTCTGTAACAGTACAGCACCAACCGCTTCGTCACTGGTGTCGACGGCTAAAGAGAATGGCTTTTCAAAGTTAAGGGACAAAAGTACAGGCTGATGGCATAAAATGGTCTTTAACTTCAGAAATGCTTCCTGGCATGCATATGACCAGATAAATTTTTCTTTCTTTCCAAGTAGTTTTGTTAATGGGAATGCAATTTCTGCAAAGTTTTTACAAAATCTACGAAAGTAGCCAATCATACCTAGAAATCTCCAAAGAGCTTTCTTATTACCGGGGATAGGGAACACAGTGATAGCCAATACTTTCGCTCCAACCGGTGCC
Source organism: Narcine bancroftii (assembly GCF_036971445.1). NCBI lineage: Eukaryota > Metazoa > Chordata > Chondrichthyes > Torpediniformes > Narcinidae > Narcine > Narcine bancroftii. Next base: position 175,833,347 of record NC_091473.1, on the reverse strand, counting down.
ACCTGTCCCTGTCCTACCACATAACCCAAATAAATTGCAGTGGTATGTCCAAACTCACTCTTGTCAAATTCACTGTGTGGTATGCTTCCACCAGACTTTGAAGTAACTGCTCTAAATCAAGCATTGTTCTTCCCATGTATCCGTACTAATTACTAAATCATCGATATAGGCTCCTGTCTGCTCCAAACACTGAATTACCTCATTAATCATTCTCTGAAATGTGCCAGGTGCATTTTTCATCCCGAAAGGCATAACATTATACTCATACAATCCTGAAGGTGTAACAAATGCAGAAATCTCCCTGCCTTTCTCTGTCAAAGGAACACACCAGTATCCTTTTAAGAGATCAATCTTTGTAAGAAACTTAGCCTTCCCCACCTTATCAATACAATCATATATTCTGGGAATAGGGAACACATCAGTCTTTGTCACCATGTTTACCTTTTGGTAATCTGTACAAAACCTAATTGACCCATCTGGGGGTCACACAGGGTGAACTCCAATTTGCTTGATTTTTGGATGATGTCATTTTTGAGCATATAATACCTCTTCAATCTGCTCTTTTCCTGATTAACTCGGTAAGGATGATGCTTAATAGGCTTAGTATCACTGACCTCCACATCATGACAAGCCACAGTAGTTCTTCTTGGAACATCTGGGAATATATCCATAAATTTCATAAGTAATGTCTTCATTTCTTCCCTTTCTGATTTAGTCAAATGCATTAACTTGGTGTCTACGTTTTGCAAAACTATAGAATTTTCCAGCCTGGGGCTTATCACTTTCTGTGCTCCATGACCTTCCATGAAACTTATCTCCTCCTTACTTTCCTCTATAACTAGCACCATGGTTGGAATCCTAGTCTCCTCCTCAGTCATTCTCTCAAAGTAAGATTTAAACATGTTCACGTGACAGACCTGTTTCTCTTCGACGATCAGGTGTCTCAATGATATAGGTGACCTGGTTAATTTTTGATTTCACCTTATATGGTCCTGAAAACTGAGCTCTCAAAGGGTTTGACTGCATTGGAAACAAAACCAATACTTTGTCGCCAGGTTTAATATCCCTAATTTTTGCTTTTTGATCGTACTGAATTTTAATTTTTCCCTGAGCAGTTTTTAAATTTTTCCTTGCCATCTCACAAGCCTGATGTAATCTGTTTTTAAATTTGAAAACATAATCCAACAGATTTGATTGTATATCATTATGTATCCACTGTTCCTTCAACAGTAGTAATGGACCCCTGACTTCATGACCAAACACCAACTCAAATGGACTAAAGCCAAGAGACTCCTGAGTTGCCTCCCTAACAGCAAACAATAACAAATGGATTCCTTCATCCCAATCCACGCAATTTTCCACGCAATAAGTCCTCATCATATTTTTCACAGTTAAATGGAACCTTCCCAAGGCCCCTTGACTTTCCGGATGATAGGCAGGCGACACAATTTGATGGGCTCCCAATTCATACACCACCTGTTGAAATATTCCAGACATAAAATTACTCCCTTGGTTTGAATGAATTTTCCTTGGTAGGCCAGTGTGAAAAATTTTAGCATAGCCTTCACAATGGTCTTTGCTTTAATGTTTCTCAGGGGAATAGCCTCTGGAAACCTTGAAGCTGTGCACATGAGTGTTAATAAATATTCATTTCCCACTTTGGTTTTTGGCAATGGGCCAACACAATCACCATCACTTTTGAGAAGGGCTCCCCGAAAACAGGGATGGGTTGTAAAGGTGCCACTGGTGGTCCTAGGCTTGCACACCAGTTGACAAGTGTGACAGGTTCTACAAAATTTCACAACATCCTTTCTTAATTTCGGCCAATAAAACTGTTTCCTTATCTTTTCTACCATCTTCTTCATTCCAAGATGATCTCCTAAAGGTGTACTATGAGCCAACTTTAATATTTCATTCCTGTAAGTTTTGGGAATTACAACTTGCTGCTCAGTTTTCACTGGCAGGTATCACTTGTGGTCTCCACTTTCCCATCAATATTCAATCTTGAACAAAGTAATCTACTGGCATAGTTTCAATTTTCTGGTTAGACAGAATCTTATCTCTTATCTCAGCAAGATCAGGATCATGCTTTTGTCTGGCTATTAATTCTTCTCTTGACAACAGCAAAGCTGGATCCTTCGGTTTGTCCTCAATGCTTCCCTCCACTACAGGATCATCACAGACTTTCTCTATCTCTACCTTTTTTCTAGACATGGCTCTAGTAACGGCACACACAGGGTAGATTTCCAAATCCTTTTCAGACTCATAAACCAATGGCTTACTTGTGAGTTTCACCACAGGTATGACTTTACCTTCTGCTAAATCATTTCCTAACAAAAGAGAAACTCCATCCACCGGCAGACTTGATCTTATCCCTATTATCTCTATCGTAACTGGGCCATTAACTCAGTCTGATTTCATCACTATTCTATGCAAAGGTATAGGCTCTGCTTCACCACTAATGCCTTTAATTAAATTCACATCTCCAGTATCGGTCTTGATTGGATCCTTCTTTAACCAAAATGAAACCTTCTGTCATGAATGGTTTAAAAATATCCCTAACTTTCTCACTCTGAACACAAGCAGTCGATACCACCCCTTTCTCTTTCTTCCTTTTCAGTACAAGACAATTTGCTATTATGTGCCCTGGCTTCTTACAATAGTGGCAAATAACAGTCAAAAATATTTCCTTCACCCATTTATCTTCCTCTCTTCCTTTAACCTCACTTCTAGATTTTCTTTCTACTCTACTTGGATTATCAGCAGTATTCCTTTGAAAGGTTTTCTCTTGTGTCCACTTCAACTTGTGGGTTAAAACATATTCCTCTGCGAATTCAACCAATTCTTGCCAAGTTTTTATATTTTTCTCTGCCAAGTACACCTGAATATCGTCAGGAACACAATTTTTAATCTCCTCAATCAGAATGATTTCCCTCAATAAATCAAAGTTATTTTCAACTTTCATTGCGGCACACCACCAATCAAAACACACAACCTTCCTGTAAGCAAAATCCAGGTAAGATTGGGTTGCTGCTTTTATTAAACTCCTGAACTTTTGTCTATAAACCTCTGGAACTAGTTCATAAGATCGGAGTATAGCCTGCTTTACAAATTCGTAATCAGCTGCTTGTTGTACAGTGAGACACGAATACACCTGTTGGGCTTTCCCTTTAAGAACACTTTGTAGCAGGAGTGTCCACTGGTCTGGTGGCCATTTTAAATTTACAGCTACTTTCTCAAAATGCTGAAAATACTGGTCTATTTCAGCTTCCTCAAATGGAGGAACTAACCTCATTTCTCTCTGACCAGAAACCTCTCCTTCTGACCAGTACAAGGGTTTTGGGCTTCTCCTTCTCCTTGGGTCTGCCTCAATTTAGCTATTTCTAGCTCATGTTTCCATTCTTTCTCTCTCTCTCCTCCATTTCTGCCTGCCTTACTGCTTCCCGTTCGGCCTTCCTTTCTGCCTCTCTTTTTTCCTCTAACTCCAGTTTTCTCAAAGCCAACTTTACTTCCTCTGTAGTTTTCTCCTTTGAAAACTGTTCTAATGCAGCTTCTTCAAATACCTCCTTTCTACACAGTGCTTAACAATCTTTCGGGCAATTTCCTTTTTTTTCATTCCAGTTCTTACTGTAAGAAGTTTTAACTTGCCAACTATAACCATCAGTTCTGACTTTTTAGCCATTTTTAAATTAACCATTGAAGGGTTCACGATGAACTGGTCAATATTCATAGTTGCTGTTTTTTCTGCTGGTGATTTATACACTCACCGTTTATTTTTAATATCAAGCTGGAGATTGAGTCAAACTCAGACAACTGATAACTAAGCCCAAGTCAATCACCCCTAAAGCTTCCAACTTGGTTTGATCCTTGATGAATCCCCAAATTATGTTACAAGATCAACTCAGCAACCACAAAGAAGGCAAATCACACAGGGGTAAAGATGAACAATCACTTTATTAACAAAAATTCACCTTCAAACTTTAATTCAAAATCCACCCTTTTATAACAATGCCCACTGGTTACTATGCAAATCTCTATAAAAATGTAAAACTAATTAATCATTGCATAACGTGCATTTATCAATCTAGTTACACTATCATAACAGATATCTAACCAATCCTCTTCAGAAAAAGTAAAACCAATATCCACTTCCCATTTAATTTTAGATCTATCCCAACCCTTTTTATCCATACCATCCTGTAATATTTGATACATAAATGAAATATAACCCTTCTCTGGTACCTTCATAAGAGAAGTCTCAAATTTAGTAATTTTTGGTAAAATCATATCTCTACCAAACATATAATTTTTTACATCAATTATATTTGACACCTGAAAAATTAAAAAAATATGGTTTTAATGAATCAGATTTGTTTTAGATGTGGTGATACGGTTGGAACTTTTTTTCATGCTGTTTGGTCATGTAAACATACAATCTTTTTGGAAGAAAATTCAATCGTTTTTAGAATATCTGTGTAAGATTAAAATAGTTTTAGATCCAACAGTATTTTTATTGGGTAGTTTGCAACCTCTGAAAAGTTTAGGATTAGATAAGTTTCAGCTTGCTTTTGTATATTTAGCTTTATCCGTAGTGAAAAAATGTATTGCTAGTACGTGGAAAGATACAAATATGATTGATATTAATAGATGGCATAATGAGATGAAATATTGTTTAATAATGGAAAAAATCACATACGTTTCACATGATAATTATAATTTTTTTAATTAATAAGTGGCTGTTATACTCAGAATATTTACATTTCAATTTATAATGATTACATTTTAATATGTATATTTAACTTTTTAAAAATATTCTTTCTTTTTTATGGTTCTCCTTAGGAGAGTTGGCTGAAGGGGGATGGGATCTTTTCTTTTCTTTTTTTTCTATATATAAAAAAATGTTCATGTTTAATTGCTGTATATGTCATATATTATTTGTTTTTTGAACGAATAAATAAAGTTTTAAAAAAAATGTAAAACTAATAAATTCCCCAGCCTAAATGTAACATATGGAATTAAAGTCTAAGTTATATTTCCAACCAGCCCACAGAAAAACAAACACAAAACAAACACAAAACACACAAGACTCACAAAACTTCAATCTCAATCGAAGCAAAAATCATAAACAAAATTCAGTTTGTTTGGTAAACTGAAGCCAAAAGATCTTTGAGGGAGAGAGAGAGAGAGAGAGAGAAAGAGAAAGAGAGAGAGAGAGAGAGAGAGAGAGAGAGAGAGAGAGAGAGAGAGAGAGAGGCAGCACAAAATTCGAAGTTGTCTGTGTTGCTGCAGAGAGAGGAACCACTGGCTTGGTCCGGATCCTTCTGGCTGCCTTCGTAATGTTCATTCTTTTTGAAATCCCAACATTCTAAGCTGTCTTCCAGACCATGACTCATGCTCTGGGCCTTCTTCCACTCCACAGCACCCCCAGTGGTGGTTTATCGTCCAAGTCCAGAAATTTTGTTCCTGCAGTTCTCCCCCTTCACCTATCACCTCCCTCCCTCACCACCACCCCTCTCCCTTTTGTTCAGACATCTCTCATGGTCCACCACATATTGATGAAGGGCTCAAGACCGAAACATCGGTGATGTATCTTTACCTTTGCTACATAAAGGCAATGATTGACCTGAGTTTCTCCAGCATTTGTGTGTTCCTTCATTTAACCACTGTGTCAACAGAATCCTGTGTTTTACCTCTAATACCTTGCCTTAATAGATTTAAGTTAAGACTCGCTTGCTGAAAAGCAAAGTATAGTCCAAAGGTTATTTTTAATTTGGGTGGAGAAATGGCAGATCAAATTTAAATTGAACAAGTCTGAGGGCTGCATTTTGGGAGGTCAAATGCAAGAGGAAAGTACAAAATAAAGGCCAAGACCCTAAGGAGCACTGATATACAGACGAATCTTGGGTGCGAGGTCATAGCTCTTTGAAAATGACAGGTCAGGGTACTGAATATACAAGTCAGAAAGACATGTTGCAGCTGTGTAAAACCTTATATGGGCTACATTTTGGAATATTGTGTGCAGTTCTGGTTGCTATGGGATACTATAGGAAGCTTTGGAGAAAATGCAGGGATTCCACAGGATGTTATTTATATTAGGTTGGACGAACTAGGATTATTTTTGCTGGAGCATCAGAAGCTGACGGGCACTGTGATGGAAAATAAAAAGTAAAAACACAATGCTGGAGAAAATCAGCAGGTCAAACTTTATATAGATACATATAAAGATAAAGATACATAACCAATGTTTGGGCTTAAGCCCTTCATCAAGACACTCTGATGGGAAAATTATGAGGTACAGATAGGTAGGAAGTCAGAGATTCTTTCCTGGGTGGGAAATGTAAAATACTAGAGGGCATAGGTTGAAGGTGAAAGGTGGAAAGTTTAAAGGAGATACACGAGGCAAGTTTGTTTTTCCACAAAGAATGGGAAGTACCCGGAGGATGCTGTCAGAGGAGAGGCAGAGGTAGATACAACAGCAATGTTTGGATCCACTTAGACACATGAACAGGCAGCAATGAGTGGATTACAGGCAGGATTAGGTTAGTCTAGTATCATGGTCAGTGAAGATTATGGTGGGCCAATGGGCCTGTTCCTGCTTGGTATGCTCCATGTCCAATGTAATACACTCAGATAACAAAACATTTTGATATATCCAGAAATCCCACCAGAAACTCCTTGAGATTTGTTCTACTCCGAGAAACGAATTTAAATAAAAGTCTGAAATAATTATTTCATTTCCAATATCATGAATGATAATAAATATTAGCTGAAGGTTGAGTTATTGCTGTCAAAAATATGCTGCCAATGTACCATTAGTAAGAGATGCTCCCCTCTCCCTCACACACAGAGGGCTTGTCCAGGCATTGTTTCCTACTACTTTCATCACCATATAAAGTTGCTTATTCCAATCCATAATAAAGGTCTCAATCTTACCAGTTCTTCATGGGCTTCTCTCTCTCTCATTTTGTATGTATATAATGATATGCACATTAATGGGAAGGCCATTGCAGTTGCCTATTACAAAATAGCCTTAAAGTTTTGATGAGCTGTATTCTTGAAACATTGCAGACAGGATAGTATTTTTAGGCAGAGGCAATGAAGAATATTTTGTTTTAAGTCATGATTTAAAGAACAGCCAAATGGCAGCATTAGCATTCCTTCCCATCCTTTTCTTTCAAATATCATTAGTTATTGAGTGCAGAGGTGCGGGACAAGTTGCTTTGGTCATCTGTTACATTTTGTAGTTGGTTCACTGTACAGTCAGTTGGTTCACTGTACAGTCAGTTGGTGTACCAGTAATGGAGGGAGCAAGCATTCAGAGTTGAGGCTGAAGTATGTCAGCCTGGAGAGGAATCTATCACATTTATGGCCCATAAAGGCAATCGAACAACTGAAAAGTGGCAAAGCAGCAGGTATGGATGGAATCCCCCCAGAAGTCTGGAAGGCTGGCGGCAAAACTCTGCATGCCAAACTGCATGAGTTTTTCAAGCTTTGTTGGGACCAAGGTAAACTGCCTCAGGATCTTCGTGATGCCACCATCATCACCCTGTACAAAAACAAAGGCGAGAAATCAGACTGCTCAAACTACAGGGGAATCACGTTGCTCTCCATTGCAGGCAAAATCTTCGCTAGGATTCTACTAAATAGAATAATACCTAGTGTCGCTGAGAATATTCTCCCAGAATCACAGTGCGGCTTTCGCGCTAACAGAGGAACCACTGACATGGTCTTTGCCCTCAGACAGCTCCAAGAAAAGTGTAGAGAACAAAACAAAGGACTCTACATCACCTTTGTTGACCTCACCAAAGCCTTCGACACCGTGAGCAGGAAAGGGCTTTGGCAAATACTAGAGCGCATCGGATGTCCCCCAAAGTTCCTCAACATGATTATCCAACTGCACGAAAACCAACAAGGTCGGGTCAGATACAGCAATGAGCTCTCTGAACCCTTCTCCATTAACAATGGCGTGAAGCAAGGCTGTGTTCTCGCACCAACCCTCTTTTCAATCTTCTTCAGCATGATGCTGAACCAAGCCATGAAAGACCCCAACAATGAAGACGCTGTTTACATCCGGTACCGCACGGATGGCAGTCTCTTCAATCTGAGGCGCCTGCAAGCTCACACCAAGACACAAGAGAAACTTGTCCGTGAACTACTCTTTGCAGATGATGCCGCTTTAGTTGCCCATTCAGAGCCAGCTCTTCAGCGCTTGACGTCCTGCTTTGCGGAAACTGCCAAAATGTTTGGCCTGGAAGTCAGCCTGAAGAAAACTGAGGTCCTCCATCAGCCAGCTCCCCACCATGACTACCAGCCCCCCCACATCTCCATCGGGCACACAAAACTCAAAACGGTCAACCAGTTTACCTATCTCGGCTGCACCATTTCATCAGATGCAAGGATCGACAATGAGATAGACAACAGACTCGCCAAGGCAAATAGCACCTTTGGAAGACTACACAAAAGAGTCTGGAAAAACAACCAACTGAAAAACCTCACAAAGATAAGCGTATACAGAGCCGTTGTCATACCCACACTCCTGTTCGGCTCCGAATCATGGGTCCTCTACCGGCACCACCTACGGCTCCTAGAACGCTTCCACCAGCGTTGTCTCCGCTCCATCCTCAACATCCATTGGAGCGCTCACACCCCTAACGTCGAGGTACTCGAGATGGCAGAGGTCGACAGCATCGAGTCCACGCTGCTGAAGATCCAGCTGCGCTGGATGGGTCACGTCTCCAGAATGGAGGACCATCGCCTTCCCAAGATCGTATTATATGGCGAGCTCTCCACTGGCCACCGTGACAGAGGTGCACCAAAGGTACAAGGACTGCCTAAAGAAATCTCTTGGTGCCTGCCACATTGACCACCGCCAGTGGGCTGATAACGCCTCAAACCGTGCATCTTGGCGCCTCACAGTTTGGCGGGCAGCAGCCTCCTTTGAAGAAGACCGCAGAGCCCACCTCACTGACAAAAGGCAAAGGAGGAAAAACCCAACACCCAACCCCAACCAACCAATTTTCCCTTGCAACCGCTGCAATCGTGTCTGCCTGTCCCGCATCAGACTGGTCAGCCACAAACGAGCCTGCAGCTGACGTGGACTTTTTACCCCCTCCATAAATCTTCGTCCGCGAAGCCAAGCCAAAGAAGAATGGAGGGAGCAAGCATTCAGAGTTGAGGCTGAAGTATATCAGCCTGGAGAGGAATCTATCACATTTATGGCCCATTTTGGCAACAACATGTAAATGGTGAAGAGATTCTGAGGAATGAGGTGAGCTACTTGCCATGTGATGTAGACTGACATTGCCATATTGTTTCCATGGCTGGCCCAGATAATGTTTTGGTCAATGGCTCCTCCCATTCTACCAGATATTGATTTTGGTTTGATTTTGATGTTGGGGCTTGACAATTTTTTAAAACTTCAAATATGGGTCACAAAGTTACCAACAATTCTTGCACATAATGCTCTTTTAATCTAACATCTAAGGTACTTTATTGGAGAATTATCACATTAGGGTTAGGGTTGTACAGCACACAAATGGACCCTTTCACGTCACCTTGTCCATGTTGATCACGATACCCTGCCGATGCTAATCCCTTTTGCCTGTATGACGCAGGGAGAGATATTAGAGCAGGTGTACAAGATGATAATCATGTAAACAGAGCAAGGTGAACTGTTCAAAGGAGTAATAGATTTGAAACCATGGGTCTAAGATACAGAAGTGATAAGAAAGTTCACTTCTTAGCACTGAAACTGTTTCTCAAATACAACTCCCTTGCCTGCAGGACCTGTAGGAACAAATCAATCCGGCCTTTCAAAAAGGGAAAGAACTTGGACTTGGGAATGAATGAGCACAGGCTTCAATGGGCAGTGACAATTCAAAAAAAAATGCACATGCAAGAAGCCAAAGTGTCCTTGGTTTGGTGAGTTCAGTGTTGTCAGATGGTCTCTTAACTCCATCATATCCACAGCTCCCATGAAGCCTGGTTTAGTTAGAGCCCGATGAGCTGGTTATCTTTGCTACAGAAAGTACTGGACCCTGTTGGACCTGCCAAGTTCCTCCAGCATTGTTTTCCCTTCAACCATGGGTCTGCAGACTTTTTTTTCAATGCAATTTTAGCGACCAGTATAATGTCGGTTTCTAAAGCGCCTTTATCGGGGCATCAGGGCCACGAGGATGACCCTCCCCTCCCCCCTCACTTACACTGGGGCCCGGATGCCCAGCCTGTCCGAAGAGGCCGGAGCCATAAGCGAAGGCCAGGCTCAGGTCCCGGGGGAAGTGCGCCAGGATCCTCCTCATCAGCCCACTGTTACTCTGCAGCATCGGCAACGACATGCCCACTCCTCCGCGACGTCACTCAGCGACGCAACACGACCGCGGCGTCACTCGGGGACGCGGCGACGCTCAACACGACCGCGGCGTCACTCGGGGACGCGGCGTCCCCTGCTGGCGGGAGGAGCTCTCTGCAAGCTGAGGAGGCTAAAGCGAGCAGGCCTGATAGGTTTTGAATGAGAAGAACTTTATCTTTCCATAGGATTAAAACTTGCTGATGAATAACAAGTGGAGATGATCAATGATTTCAGAATGAATGTGGATTGCTGCAAGAGCGCAGGCACAGGGCATAAAGGAGGAGAATAGGTTTGTCTATAAACTGGCATAGACTCAAAGGGTTGAATGGCCTCTGTCTGTAAGGTGAATGTGACTGAGAATCTGTGTGTGTGTGTGTCTGAATATCCATTTGTATCTGAAATAGTCTCTGCGTTTATTCACCATGCACCTATCTGGTTCATCTCCTTTACTTTTACAGAGATGGAATCAAAGCCCCCAGTTTAATATTCCAGGCAAACAGTATTGAGAGAAGGAGAGGCACAGGAGAACTTATTTTTTGATAGAAATGAAAACTTCAGGAGATGCTTATCAAAGTAAAAAAAGCACCCATGAATTCAAGATTGTTGACTTCCGGTTGGGCTGCGATGTGGAGTGGTACATGGAGCACACTTGTAGCGCGAATAAACGCTCTTACAACTGGAGGGAGGACTAACACTCTTATTAGATTATAACTTATGGGTGGGGTCTCAGTGGTCTTCAGAAGTGTTCTGGGTCTAGGTGGGAAACCAGAGTCATATGTGAGCAGATGGGGGTGGGGCCAGCCATCAGCACAACACCCTACCAGTGAATCCCAGTTCACTGCACTTGTCCAAGGCTCAATATCTTGCTTTTACAACTCTCTGGTGTGACAGGTGTAAGAGCGGAGAAACATCATTAATTCATGTGTTCTGGACTTGTCCTCGTCTTGCAAAATGCTGGAGAGAGGTTTTCCATACTTTATCAAACATTTTTTAATGTAGATTTAACACTAAACCCTCTTCGGCTGGCCCTCTTCGGTACATCGGGATCCTTCTTTGTTCTGGTTCAGAGTCGTGCCTCTCTTTTGGTGAGGATTTTACTTAAATGGAAAGATGCTGCCCCACCTACTCATGATCAGTGGTTGTGTGACATCATGACCTGTTTGAATACGGAAAAGATTCATTATTTAGTTAATAATTCAGATACAAGATTCCAGAAGTTATGGGGGGGGGGGGGTGTCATTTATCTTAGTTTATAATTTTACTCCAATGTAATTAAATCATCTGACTTGTATCTTTTCCATGTTCTTTATATTTTTTTTCTCTACCTTTGTGTTTCTTTTAATACTAATCTTATATGGCATCTGGCAACACGGTTAGGCGGAGGTTTGAGTTTTTTCTCCTTTACTTTTTTCTTCTTTTTTTTTGCATTATTAGAGTTATTTTCTCCTAAAAAGTTATATATTATTTAGAATGTGAATTATGGATATGATTTACAATTCATAGAAACATAGAAGATAGGAGCAGGAGTAGGTCATTCGACCCTTCAAGCCTGCTCCGCCATTCAACGAGATCATGGCTGATCTTAAAGTTCAGTACCCGCCTTCTCTCCGTAACCTTTAATACCCTTATACTGAAGAAATATATCTAATTCCCTCTTAAATATATTTAATGAACCTGCCTCTACTGCCCTCTGTGGCAATGAATTCCACAGATTCACCACCCTCTGAGTAAAGAAATTCTTCCTCATCTTGGTCCTAAATGGTTTGCCTATTATCCTCAAACCATGGCCCCTGGTTCTGGATTTTCCCATCCTTGGAAACATCTCATCTGCATCCATTCTGTCCAGTCCTGCCAGAATTTTATATGTCTCTATGAGATCCCCTCTCAATCTTCTAAACTCCAGCGAGTACAATCCCAATTTGCGCAATCTTTCCTCATAAGTCATTCCTGCCATTGCAGGTATCAGCCTGGTGAATCGTCTCTGCACTCCCTCCATTGCAAGAACATCCTTCCTTAGATAAGGTGACCAAAACTGCACACAATACTCCAGGTGGGGTCTCACCAAGGCCCTGTACAGCTGCAGTAAGGTATCCTTGTTCCTAGCAAACCCTCTTGACATGAAGGCCAACATACCATTTGCCTTTTTAACCGCTTGCTGTACCTGCATGCTCGCCTTCAGAGACTGGTGTACAAGTACCTCTAGGTCCCTCTGCACTTCCCCATCTCTTAATCTATTGCCATTCAAATAGTAATCATGTATGATAGTGTTAAATGGAAGGCCTTTATTTAGTTTATGTAACTGTCCCTGTCATCTTATTGAATTGTACCCTTTTTTGTTTGTACAAGTACTTTATTAAAATCAATAAAAAATTTAAAAAGAAAGATTATTGTCATGTACTAAAATGATAATATTAATATAATACATAAAATGTCGATTTTTGCCTGCTGTAAAGGCACAAACAGAAGCCACTAGTATTGCATGGTGGTCTTCTCCCCCCCCCCCCAACAATAGACAAAGAGAAGCAAAAAAGAATTCCATCGGAGACACCGAGTTTCTGTGGATTCTCCTCCACCTCTGCCGCAGCCTCCAGAGCTGCGCAGCCTCCAGTGTTCGATCCACTGCCAAACCTGATCTCCCAGATCCAAACCCCTCATGCAATCAGGAAGGCCCTTCTTGCCCTTGGCTCACCTCCAGACCCAGTACTTGATGCTCGTGAGCCAGTCTTGAGCAGCCTGCAGTCTGGTTTGAATCCTTTGGCTGCCAGTCTCCAGCAGTCCATAGCCTGTGTGGGTGCTTAATGGCTGAGCCCCTTCTTCTCAACTGGGGTGTGTTCTCCCACTCTGGCGGCCTGCGCTGATCCAATGATCGCTCATAGTCCACAACCCCATGTGTACTGCTGCCAAGCATGGGCGCCACCATGTTTAAAAAAACACTTGGCCCAATAACAGGCTGTTTAAAACCTATAGAGGGCTATCTGCATTATAGCTGGGCAATAGAACCCTGTGGAGGACTAGTGTGTCTCGTAGAAGTAAGGGTCTTTCTAGTTTAAATTGGTGTTAATACATTAACACATTAATTAATTAGCCAAAATATTAATATACAAATACAACTTAGTTAATGTTTATGCTGGGATGATTGCAGATAACTAAGTGAGAGGGTCCCAGGATGTGTGTTGCCTCGCATTGACAGCCAAGCTGAAATTCCATTAGTCCCAACCAAGGGCAGCGAGAGGCTTCCGGAATGTGAGTTGCCTGATAACAATAGCCTGGATGATAAATTCCCAACTGTCTTGTTTTTCTCTTTCTGGAATCACATGAGTTACAGGAATTGGGGGAACCGAAACTGTAAAAATACCTGAGGGGAGGGCGACACATCTGTGTGATTGGTCCATGATATGAGGAATTATGTAGCTGGATATTGCATAGCTTAATGCTGATAAGATCGTGCTTGTTGAGTAGGAGAAATCTGTTTTGAGACAGTGTTAGAGAATGTTAACCCATGCATTTGTATGTTCAGGGAACTCCTTGATTCTCTACAGAGTGAACAGACCTCTCACAGGCCTGTGTATCAAATAAAGTGAACTGGCTAAAGGAAAGTCTTTATTCCTCAGGAGAGTAAACTGGTTATTGGGATCTCACCCAGAACCTGGATCAAGGATCAAGGATCAAGGATCAATACCAATCGTCCATAGTTTCTGCTCCCCACTCTCTCAGATGCATACCAGCAGCTGGATCTATCAAGGCTTTAGAAGATAATGTCCTCATCAATCTTCCCTAATAACTCAGCAATCATTCTAGTTGTTAGTCAAACAGGACTTTCCCTTAACAAATCTATGTTGACTTTCACAGATTAACCTGTGTCTTTCTAAATGAAAGTTTATACTTTCCCTTAGAATTAGTTCCAGTAATTTCCCCCTTTTCAAAGTTAAATTTAACTTGCCTCCATTCACACAGTTTATTCCACAGAACATAACTGGCAGCACCCCAGTTTTCTGGCACAAATCCTACGTCCAGGGAGAATTGAAATTTTCCCTGGAAAAAAAAAACCCTGAAATTTCCATGATCCTACTTAAGCAGAAATTACTCCAAAATTTGTTTGCTATTATGCCAATCTTGATTATGGCAAAAATTCCTGTAATCTAATCAACGTGTGACAAGCATTGGAAATATGGAACTTATCCCATTCTCCTTAGAAACCTTAAAAATTAAGTTCTAAGGCATCAGAACAATATTTTGAAAATTTGAGAAAAAAGTTGTGGAATTTTTTCAATTATTTTGTAACTATATGTCATAAAAATATATGGAAAGATACCTTTCATGATAGTATCCTCATTGAGGTAATAGAGATAGAAGCTGCCTTTTAATCAAAAAATACTAGTGACATGACTAGATTTTGCCATCCTAAAATTGTGGCTTAAGTTTAAAGTTGACGTAGATGTAGGAAACATAATTTTCCCTTTTGTAGAAGGATTGAGTTATTTTACAAGCTTCAGAGAGTTTAAAAAGAGAAGGTTGGGGTAAAAAAAACTAGACATTTTTAAATTGGGAACACATCAGGTGGAAATCACCTGGTGTCCTGGAGATATCTGAGGGACTGGACATTCTGCCTTATTGGGATCCATGCCAACAGCAGGTACAGTCTTTGGTCTGAAAGGGATCTAGTTCCATGGCCCATTTCTTTCATTCCTACCTACTGGCAGCTTGCTGAGAACGAAGACGGTATAACCCTCCATTTTGTTTGTGTCTCAATATCAATTGGACCAGTGTTCCACATAAGAGGAATATATATGGAATCCCTGGAATTATTTTCAGGTGTAAAATCAGAGGAGATATTGCCTCAATTATTTTTAATTTTGACATTTATTAAAATGTTCTTCAATAATTAAATGTTAACATATGTACTAGTGATAAACGTAAATTAATGGTGGAAATAAATTCCATGACCATGATCCTGAATTTCTCTTCATCAAGTTCAAGTTTATTGATCATCTAGTTTTACGAGTACAACGTGATGAAACAGTGCTCTCTAGTCCTCAGTGTAAAACACTGCAAACACGCATACAGACATAACATAGATATAGACAAATGATACATATGCACACTAGATATACACAAGTATTATAACAAATAAATAGTATTGTTAGATACATAGTGGAGTCACGTGGGGTTTGTATAAGCAGTTCATTGGTCGTTCAGCAGTCTCACTGCCTGTGGGAAGAAGCTGTTTCTCATCCTGATGGTTCTGGGTCTGATGCTACCGTGTCTCTTTCCGGATGGGAGTAGCTGGAAGACGCTGCTTACTTGGTGGTAGGGGTCCTCACTGATTTTGCGACCCTCTTTCAACAATAATCCCAGTAAATTATGTCAACGAGAGAACTTAACAAATTACGTTTTTCAAATCTGGTATTTTGTAAGCATAATCTATTTCCAGTAACACTTAATTTTCCTTTTATTTATGAGCTTGTCCTCATTTTAGTTACACGACAGAAAACTTCAATGAAAATTGAATAATCTAAATTTTTCCCTCTGCACTTTTGGAGAATTTGATGCAGTGATGACTTTACAAAGCCATGGAAATAATTTCCCTGAAATCCAAATTAATCATATACTCCTGAAACATTGCATTCCATTGTTAATTTGTTTAAAATGACAGTTCAGGAATAGTTCTCTGATTAGCATATTACAGTAAAATCCCCAGTATCCGGTACCTATGGAGATTGGTATATGCCAGATAAGTGAATTTGCCAATTGCTTGAGATTGTGTGTTGTGTGGATTGCTGAACTGACTGCTAGTAGGCGCCAATTTTAAACATTCATATTACTTACCTATTTATTTTCTGCAAATTTTTTGCAGATTGCTTGAGACTACCAGTTGCTTGAATTCCGGATAATGGGGATTTTAACTGTACATCAAATTTAGGGATAGCCCAGTTAGCATCGAGGTAAGCATCTCTATTACAGCGCAAGCAACGGGTTCCTCCCACATTCTAGACATGGGGTTAGTGGGTGAATTGGGGCAGTGTAGACTCGTGGGTACGAAGGGCCTGTTACCGTGCTGTGTCTCTAAATTTTAAAAAAAGTTAATTTGATCGGAGCACTATTTTAGCTGTGTCTGTCCTTTCTCAATGCTGACCCCCAATGCTCTCTACAAATCACAATGCCCTTTATTTAGCGTATACTGTATGCTGTGAAGCAAACCAGCTATCGAACCAAGCTTACACCGAATAGTGAATTAGGTGAGAGACAGGAACGTGATAAAATTAAAGAAAACCACAGGGAGAGAAGAATAATGCAGCAGCAAAAAAAAGAAGCAACTTAGGACATTATTAATTTGGAGAAATATAGAAGTAATTATATTGTCCTTGCAGTTGGATTTTACCACTCATGTATGACTGTGAAATGTGGCAGCAGTTTTAACTGGCCAGAATTTTGTAAGTCAAGCCACATAACTGTCCAAAAATCATGGTTCACATTTATTGAAATATGTTTTTAATTTTAGCAGTTACTGTAGCAGCAGGAGGGAAATCAAGCTTTGGATCACCATGGCAATGTTTGCAATAACAGTAAACCTAGGAGACTAAAGAATACAGTGTTCCACAGAATAGCTTATGTAATTGAAATAAATGTGTGGACATTGTTTAAAATGTTCATTAAAATTAGGTAATTTTAAGAAGAGGATTAAAACTAGATTTTGCTCATTGTTAATCATTAAGAACCCTCAACCATGTAGCAGAGTTAAAAGTAGTGCTTCACCCCATCTGCTTTCTCAATAGCCTGGTCAAAAACATAAATAATGTCTCTTATTACACAAAAATGAAATTTCTGCAATCATTCTAATGCACCCCCCCCCCCCCGCCCCCACCCCACCCCCCAACAACATCACAATCTAATCCCAATTACCATGAGCAGCTTCATATTTTGGGCTAAAAGATACAAAAACTGGGAAGAGACTGAGTTTTTCGTTTGCTTGATTGTGCCAAAACGTAGCAATGTCAGTTGCAATGCAAACTGATAAAACAATTGTTGAGGCAAGTCAATCAACTGCAGATCATACTCAGCTTCCATATTTGAACTGTTGAAATTTATTACATCAGGTGTGGCAGTCAGCAACTACTATTGGAAAGAATTTTTCCGGATCTGGGCATCACCACCCCAACATTTATTGCTCATCCATAATCGACCTTGAGAAGATGTTGCCACCTTCTTGAATTGTTGCAGACCTTTTTTGGTGAAGCTGACTTCAGGAAGCTATTGTGGAAGGTTATTTATTTTTCCGGTATGTAGACCCAGTGGCCATGAAGGAATGACAATGTATTTCCAAGTCCGAACTGTGGGAAGTCCAGAGGGAAATTGGTCATTGGCAGTGCTCCTATTTGCCTGCTCTCTTGTCTTCTTGGTGAGAGAGGCTATGATTGAGAGTTACTGTCAGAATAACCAAGGTGAGTATTGCAATAGATTTTATTGAAAGTATACATAGAATTTGGAACATTACATCAAAGTACAGGCCCTTTGGCCCACAATGTGGTGCCAACCTTTGTAAACCTATTGCACAATCATCTAGTTTTCCCCTACCTCACACCTATAACCCTCAATTTTTCTTACATCCATGTGTCTAAGAGTCTTTTCAATGCCCTTCTAAATTAAACATGACAGCTGGTGTGCACTGGTGATGGAGGAATGCATGTGAGAGTGATGAAGGAGTCCCGATTCACGCATGGTGTCAGCCTTTTTAAGTGTTATTGGACCTGCACTCCTCTAGGCAAATGGAGATTACTTGGCCTCCCTTTCTCACAGCCACTCCAGCCAAAATACTTATTCATTATTTTGACACCTCTGGGCTTAAATGAGTCCACTTAACTCCATCATCTATTGACTCCAGTTCACGTAAGGATTGCTCTTCTAGATATTCCCCAGATACCTTTCACTCTGTGGCTCCATGCACATCATTTTCCAAATCCAAGTCTTGGTCTACACATCTTAGCAGGTCTCACCTTATCCCCATTTTCACCTGTGGCCTTTCACTTGCTATCTATGGAAGTACCTATCCATTCTCCCCTATAGAGCACCTTTCTTTTTTTTAATTTTTTTAAATTTTTCACACTATGAACCACATTGACCAAAATACACATAAACCTTTCCCTCTTGAATATACAGTGTCATTTTCTCCCCTTTTCCCCACTCCCTTCCTTCCCTCCTTCCCACCCCCCTCCCCACCCACTCAACGTTCAACATATATGATACATTAAACCCATGAAACAATGTCATCACACAATGAAAATAAACAACAAAATTGTGTCATCTGCTTTTATACGCTGGGTCAGTTCATTTCGTCTTCTTCTCCTTCTGTCATTTTAGCGGGTGGAGGTCCGTGGTAGGACTTCTCTGTTGTGTTCCATGTATGGTTCCCAAATTTGTTCGAATACTGTGATGTTATTTCTTAAATTATGTTATTTTTTTCCAATGGAATACATTTATTCATTTCTATGTACCATTGCTGTACTCTCAGGCTATCTTCTGATTTCCAGGTTGACATAATAGCAGCTAAGGCTATCATAATAAATCTTTTTTGTGCTCCATTCAAATCGAGGACAAGTTCTTTACTTCTTGTATTACTTAGAAGAAAGATCTCTGGATTTTTTGGTATGTTGCTTTTTGTGATTTTATTTAGGTCTTCCTAAAACTTTTCCACTTTCTCACATGCCCAAATTGCATGTACTGTTGTTCCCGTTTCCTCCTTACAGTGAAAACATCTGTCTGATACTGTTGGGTCCCATTTATTTAACTTTTGGGGCGTGGTGTATAGCCTGTGTAACCAATTATATTATATCATGCATAACCTCGTGTTTATTGTATTTCTCATAGTTCCGGAGCATAGCTTTTCCCATGTTTCATTCTTTATCTTTATGTTTAGATCTTGTTCCCACTTTTGTTTGGGTTTACAGCTTATTTCATCGTTCTCTTTCTCTTGCAATTTGATGTACATGTTTGTTATAAATCTTTTAATTATCATTGTGTCTGTAATCACATATTCAAAACTGTTTCCTTCTGGTAACCTCAGCCTGCTTCCCAATTTGTCCTTCAAGTAGTTTTTCAGTTGGTGGTATGCAAACATTGTACTGTGAGTTATACCATATTTGTACTTCATTTGTTCAAAAGATAATAATTTATTTCCTGAAAAACAATTTTCTATTCTTTTGATCCCTTTTCTAACATATATAACAATTACAGCATGGAAACAGGCCATTAGGCCCTTCTAGTCCACACCGAACCAAACACTCCTCTCTAGTCCCACCTACCTGCACAACGACCATAACCCTCCACCTTCTTCTCATCCATATACCTGTCCAGCTTTTTCTTAAATAATAAAATTGACTCTGCCACCACTATTTCTCCCGGAAGCTCATTCCACACCGCTACCACTCTCTGAGTAAAGAAGTTCCCCCTCATGTTACCTCTAAACCTCTGCCCCTTAACTCTTAACTCATGTCCTCTTGTTTCAATCTCTCCTACTCTTAACGGAAATAGTCTATCCACATCCACTCTGTCTATCCCTTTCATAATCTTAAATACCTCTATCAAATCCCCTCTCAACCTTCTACGCTCCAAAGAATAAAGACCTAATTTGCCCAATCTCTCCCTGTACTCTAGATGCTTAAACCCAGGTAACATTCTGGTAAATCTTCTCTGCACTCTCTCCACTCTGTTTATATCCTTCCTATAATTAGGCGACCAGAACTGCACACAGAACTCTAAATTAGGCCGCACCAACGCCTTATACAATCTCAACATCACTTCCCAACTCCTATATTCCATGCAATGATTGATAAAGGCCAGCATACTAAAAGCCTTCTTCACCACCCTATTCACATGAGTTTCTACCTTCAGGGAACAATGTACCGTTACTCCTAAATCTTTCTGCTCTTCTGTATTCATCAATGCTCTCCCATTTACTATGTATGTCCTGTTCTGATTCTTCTTACCAAAATGAAGCACCTCACACTTATCAGAATTAAATTCCATCTGCCATTTTTCAACCCACTTTTCTAAGCAGCCCAAATCCCTCTGCAATCCTTGAAAACCTTCTTCATTATCCACTATTCCACCTATCTTAGTATCGTCTGCATATTTACTAATCCAATTCACCACCCCATCATCTAGATCATTAATGTATATAACGAACAACAATGGGCCCCTGAGGCACACCACTGGTCATCGGCCTCCAACCTGACAGATAATTATCCACTACCACTCTCTGGCCTCTCCCTTTCAGCCAATGTTCAATCCATTTGACTATCTCAAAATTTATACCTAAAGACTGCACCTTCCTAACTAACCTTCCATGTGGTACCTTATCGAAGGCCTTACTGAAGTCTATATAGACAACATCCACCGCGCTACCCTCATCCACATTCCTAGTCACCTCTTCAAAAAATTCAATCAGATTGGTCAAACAGGACCTTCCGCCCACAAATCCGTGTTGAGTGCTCCTGATCAGACCCTGTCTATCCAGATATTTATAAGTACTATCTCTAAGAACTTTCTCCATTAATTTACCTACCACAGACGTCAAACTTACAGGCCGATAATTGCCAGGCTTCCTCCTTGAACCCTTTTAAAATAACGGAACCACATGCGCAATACGCCAATCCTCCGGCACTATCCCCATCTCTAATGACATTTGGAAAATTACCGTAAGAGCCTCTGCTATTTCCTCCTTTACTTCTCTCAATGTCCTGGGGAAGATCCCATCTGGTCCCGGAGACTTATCCACCTTTATATTCCTCAAAAGCCCTAACACTACATCTTTCGTAATCACTATATTCTCCATATTTACCCAATTTGCTTTTTTTTATCTCACATATCCCAATATCCTTATCCTTGGTGAATACCGAAGAAAAGAAACTGTTCAATATCTCCGCCATTTCTCTAGGCTCCACACACAGTTTTCCGCTCTGATTCTCTAAGGGACCAATTTTGTCTCTCGCTTTCCTTTTACCATTAACATATTTGTAGAACCCTTTTGGATTAATTTTCACCCTGCTTGCTATAGTCTCCTCGTACCTTCTTTTAGCTTTCCTAATTCCTCTCTTAAGATTCCTCTTACATTCAATGTATTTTTCAAACATCTCCTTAATTCCATGCTTCTTATACCTAATGTACGCCTCCCTTTTTCTTCGAACCAATTTTCCAATATTCCTTGAAAACCACGGCTCTCTCAAACCTTTTGCCCCTCCTTTTAACCTAACAGGAACATAAAGCTTTTGCACTCTCAACATCTGATCTTTAAAAGACTTCCATCTCTCGACTACATCCTGCCTATAAAACAAATTGTCCCAATGCACACCCTGTAAGTCCTTTCGCATCTCCTCAAATGTAGCTTTTCCCCAATCAAAAACCTCAACCCTTGGCCCTGACTTCTCTCTTTCCATAATGGCATTGAAGCTGATGGCATTATGATCACTGGACCCGAAGTGCTCGCCAACACTATCCTCCGTCACTTGACCCATCATGCCAACAGTAGATCTAACACTGCTCCTTCTCTGGTCGGCACCTCTACATATTGTTGTAAAAAACTATCTTGCACACATTTCACAAACTCTAACCCATCCAGCCCTTTCACAGAATGTGTTTCCCAATCTATATGTGAAAAATTAAAATCTCCCATAATTACAACCCTGTGCTTATCACAAATATCCACTATCTCCCTACAGATTTGCTCCTCTAGGTCTCGGTCCCCTCCGGGTGGTCTATAATACACCCCTACAAGTGTAACCTCTCCTTTCCCACTCCTCAGTTCCACCCAAATAGCCTCCGTGGACGAGCCCTCTAATCTATCCTGCCTAAGCACCGCTGTAATATTCTCCCTGACAAGCAATGCAACACCACCTCCTCTTGCCTCTCTGACTCTATCACACCTAAAGCAACGAAACCCAGGGATATTCAGCTGCCAATCACATCCCTCCTGCAACCATGTCTCACTAATCGCTACCACATCATACTTCCAAGTATCAATCCACACCTTCAGCTCATCCACCTTTTTTACAATACTCCTGGCATTAAAATATATGAATTTCAGAGATTTCCCAATTCTTAATCCCTGTTTTCCCTCATCTTTAATAACAACATTATTTCCTTTTCCTGCCAATTGCCCTTCATCTTCTTCCAGAGCATTTCCTTTCTCTATCACCTGCCCATCCATATTCAAATACTTACTATAAACTTTCTTTGTTTGCATTCTAACCTTCTCCTTACTGCTCTGTACTATTTTGCTCCCTCCCCCCAAACATTCTAGTTTAAAGGATCCTGAGTAGCCCTAGCAAATACCCCTACCAGGATTCTGGTCCCCCTGGGATTTAAGTGTAACCCGTCCTTACTGTACAGGTCACATCTTCCCCAAAAAATGTCCCAGTGATCCAGAAACTTGAAACCCTGCCCCTTACTCCACCCCTTCAGCCACGTGTTAATCCTCCACCTCATTCTATTTCTATTCTCACTGTCACATGGCACAGGGAGTAATCCAGAGATTACCCCCTTTGCGGTCCTTCTTTTTAACTCCCTACCTAACTGCCTGTACTCACTTTTTAGGTCCGCTTCTCTATTCCTCTCTATGTCATTGGTACCTACATGTACCACGACCTCTGGCTCCTGTCCTTCCCACTTTAGGATATCCAGGACACAAGCAGCAACATCCCGGACCCTGGCACCAGGGAGGCAAACCACCATACGGTTCTCCTTGCTGCGTCCACAGAATCCCCTATCTGTCCTCTTAACTATGGAGTCCCCTACCACTATTGCCCTCCTCTTCCTTTCCCTACCTTTCTGAGCTACATGGAGTAATTGTGTCTTTGACGCGCTACATGGGTTAACCCACCCATCCATCTGGGTGGCAACTCAACTGGTCGCAGACAGATTCACGTGGCATTGCCCGTGTAAACTGGACAGCCACTGGGCCAAAACTTGCCTACACTGTCAGATATTCAAGGTGCAGAGGTATGTGAAAGCCCCTTTTCAGTCCTTCCTGCCAGTCATTTGTAACGGAGCACCTAACACACCTGCATCTACTATACCAACAATTAGCGATTACGACCTAGCCATCAACCCAGAAAAATGTCAGTTTTTGACCATGTCCATATGGATATCGTTGGGCTGCTGCCAATTTCCAGAACCATCATATACCTATTCACAATGATGGACAGGTTCACTAGATGGCCGGAAACTGTCCCGCTCTCAGACACTTCCATAATATCTTGCGGCAGGGCCTCATCGCCAACTGAATAGCCCGTTTCGGACTTCTTTCCAATATCACATCGGACAGGCGGGCAAACTTCACATCACGGCCTTCCACCCATAGTCTAGCAGCCTGATGGAAAGGTTCCATTGGCATTTGAAGGCAGCCCTCATGGCACGACTCCGAGGCCCAGAGGACAAGCTGCCTTGGTTGCTCCTTGGCATCTGCACAGAGCCAAAGGAGGATTTGGCCACATCCTCCACTGAGCTCATCTATGGGGCCCCGCTGACAGTCCTGGGAGAATTTGTGCCAGCGGCTTACAGCCAGGAGGAAACACCTATGGCGCTGCTAACGCGACTTCGCGAGGTGAGCACCTTGAACCCTATACCAAAGTCATGCCATGATCCAGCTCCATCCTACATCCCAAAGGATCTTAAAGATTGCGATTACATCTTCATAAGGAGAGGCATGCACCGGACGCCACTTCAGTGGCCATATGAAGGTCCATACAAAGTGTTATGACACAACGGGACTACATGCCTTTTGGGCATTGGGGATAGGCAGGAAGCGTTCATGGTCGACAGCCTCAAACCAGCACACCTTGACCTCGACCAACTAGTAATTGTTCCAGCTCCATGGTGGAGAAGTTGTCCTCCCAAATGTACGAACTGTTATGAACTGTGGACTTGGCACCTCTGAACACCGGTTTGGGGGGTGAGGGGGTGGGGGGAGGTCTTGTAGTGAGCTGCACTGATTTGCAAGTGAACTGGGTCACGGAGGTGCAGGCTCGGACTGGGCTGACATCACAATGGTCCCGGTTGGGGGGGGGGGGGGGTGCAAGGGATCATGGGGGTTGCTGATAAGCTCTCAGAGAGTCGCAGTGAAGTCAGTTGGTTGGTTCAGCTCACTCACAGCTTCTGTGTGGTTTTTCTTTCATTCGCTGCACAGCTCAACGTCCACAATAATTGAATTTATACTATTGTAGTTGGCGTATCTTATGTACCTGTATGGCTACAGCAAGTAATACTTTTGATTCTTATGTATATGACAATAAATTCTCATATCATATCACAGATTAAACTCTATATACTATTTCTCCATCCATATTTCCAACTGATCCTATTGTATCCTCTGTCAACCTTCTTTGCTATCCACAAGATCAAGGAGTGAATTCAAGATAAAACAGGAAAAGTTGGATATCCTCAGCTTGTCGGGTCACAAGGGTGGAGATAGAAACAGAGTTTGTGTTTCAAGCTGAAAACCCTTTGTTCAAACTGGAAGAAGCTAAATGAGGCTTGTTAAACTTCTGGGAAGGTGTGGGATGTCTTTGGTCAGATAAAGCTGGGATGGCCATTGAGATAAAGTGTAAACAAGGTTATCTGATCAATGAATGAATGGAGAATGTGAATATAGACAAAAGAATATAGGGTGTTGCAGCTTTTGGACTTACTGTTGAATTTTATGACTTGATTTATGTCTTTATCAGTCATTCATCTGTGATATGAGATCAGAGTGTTTGTTTTTTGCCTTTATTTCCTCCTCAGCTATACCATGATGTTACAAGGGGTATCAAACAAATATAGACTGGGACAGCAAGACGTAAGGGTCAAAGAGGGGTAAGAGTTTTGAAAAAGTGTTCAGGAAAAGTTTTTGATCAGTACTTTTCTGGCCTCAAGAGGAAGTGGACCTAAGCCCAAAGCTGGACCTAATTCTGGGAAGCAAGCCAGGCCAAATGGAGCAAAAAGCTGCGGAGCAACTTCTGGGAAGCCGTGACCATAATATCATATGATTTAGAATAGCTGTGGGAAATTATATAGGCCACCCCTTGGAAAAAAGTAATTTATTGGAAAAAAGCCAGTTTCAATGGGATGAGAACAGATGTGGCTTGGTAAATTGGATTTAAAGTTGGGCATTCAAAACTAATTGAATAATGGGAAGTTTTTAAGTGCAGATGGTTCAACTGCAATTTAAATATATTCCCAAGAGAATGAAGGGAATATATAAAAATGAATTAAAAATATACCATAGCCATGTAAACAGAAAGATTGTAAAGTGTTATAGATACAAAGAAGGAAATCTATGCATGGATGAGTGGACCATATGAAAATAAAATAAGATTCTGCTGGAAACTTAGCAAAAGAAGGTGTAATTAAGATAATGGATAGGCCCAAAATCGAAATCAAAATAGAAGGCGAGCTGAACTTAAAATGGATACAAATGCAACCTGGGATACTGAGACAATTAAGGGAGGAAATAACAGAGATCCTGGCCATAATCTTCTATAGATTCATGAGTATTGGAAAACTACATGTCACATCACTGTTCAAATAACAAAGGTGGAGGGATAAATCCAATAATCACAAACTAGTCAGTTTACTAGGTTTTGCATTCAACAGCTTATGAATTTCAATCAAAACCTGAATACCAGGTATTCCCCATCTTACAACCATAAATGGAATAGAAGGATCAGTCGTATCTCAAAATGGATGCAATTCAGAATTTTGCCCACGCGTGTGGAGTACCAAAGTCTTAAAGCAAACCTTTTAATCAAATGTTGAATTTGACAAACTATAGCATGGATACAGGGCATGTAAGAGCCAAAATGTGTGTACTTACCTTGTTAGTCGGGGTCCCGGGGTCCATAGGCTGGGTGCGGCCATCTTGATTCCCGTGCGCATGCGTGAGTCTTCGGTTGGTGCATGCACCATCGATTCATATATTGGAGTTCGGTCGGCACATGGGTGAGAGTTAAGGGCGCTACTTCAATATCATCAGGGCCCTTAACTCTTGCCCATCTGCCGACCGAACTCCAATACGCGAACCCACCGCACATGCACCAACCGAAGACTCGCGCATGTGCACAGGAATCAAGGATGCCTAAGGACCCTGGGATGCCGACTAACAAGGTAAGTATGCACATTTTGACTCTTCCATGCCCTGTATCCCTATTATAGTTTGTTAAATACAACGTAAACTGCATAAATTTTATATTTTTTCCTTTATATATTTTTTAAAAATTCGGTCATAAGCTACTTAGGTCTCAAATCGGGGAGTACCTGTATTTAAAAGTATATCTAATATGTATCTTTAGAAAAAGTTACATCATAAATTAATTTTTAAAATACATACAGGGTATTTACTAAATGATGCATTTAAGTTACTGAAATGTTTTGAGTAGGTAGATGTAAAGAATATATTTCCATTGGTGGGAGAATCTCAAATTATGGGTTACAAAATAAGGTCTTGCCTATTGAAGTAAGGGATGAGGTGAAGTTTATTTTTTCTCATAGGTGGCTGTCAGTTTTTAAGAACTCTCTTCCACAAAGACCAGTTGAGGCAGATCCTTGGTAAACAAGAGAGCAAAATGTTGCCATGGAGGTCCAAGTGGTCTCCTCTATTCTTATCTTGAATTTTTGTATATAAATGATAATGATGGATTTTACAAGTCATGGTGGTAGAAGCAGAGTTGTCACTGGCGAGAGTAGTGGTGGTGGTGGTGGTAGTGAAGCTTGATGGATTGATGGCAGGGGATGTTCTTGGAATGGATTCTGATGACTGAAACTTTTAATAAAAGGTGTTCATAGATAACTGAACAGCTCTTCCCCTTCCCATCTCATGAAGCTCCTTTGAGAAATGTACAAAACATTTCATTTAGAGTGAGCCAATAACTCTTCCAAATCATCCTTGCTTTCTTCAATCAACTCCACCTCACTTGCAACCTAACTGTCACTTCTCAGAGATTTTTGAGGTCCCAATGCCCATTACCTCCCAGCGGATAGTGGTTACATTGAACAAGCTGCAAGAGGATGTTGTAGAATCAGGGATATGTGTGACATTCAAAAGATATTGGAGACAGGTTCATGGATACGAAAGGTTCAGAGGCTTATGGGCTGAATGCAGAACGAGCTTGATCGGCATGGACAAGATGGGCTGAAGATTCTGTTACCATGCTATTGAACTCCACGACTAATCCAGGTTAAATATTTGTTTCAGAGAGTAGACACTTCCCTCAATTATTTGTTTCGGCCACTTGGGGAAAATATTTTGCTGCAAACGATTAGCATATTTGCTGCCTCTCTACAAGATGAATTTATCCACATTTGCATGTTCAAACCTGCTATATCTGGCTTTCAATACCTTGGCACGCTCAAATAAATCCACCAGTCACCTGAGATTCTTTCAAGTATTGCCTTTTTTTCCCCTGGATCATTGCCATACCCTGAGGCACATGCAGTTGTTTTTATTCTTCTGACCAAATTTTTAATCCTTTTCTCATACTCTTAATTGTAACATCGCAGCCATTTAAAACATGCATGACAATTCCAGCAGTGAAATATTCTGCACTAGCTTTTATTTTGTCAATTTTATTAAGGATCGTTCGACTGTGGATCCTTCAAGATATATAATGAACAGCTTATGTCCAGACACTCACTGCTTTCTCTTCTATAAAATTCATCCACTTTAGGATTAATACTTACAGTTTTCTGTGACTTCTACGAGGTGTAATCCTCAGACCCGTTGCGGCATTTTGAAACAATATCGAAATATACACATTGTGATGAATCCTGATAATAAAGAGAGCTCCGTGATGTTAACGATCTTGATGAAGACAAAATGGCATTGGACAAAGTAGGAAATGTACTGAAGGCAGATCATATTGAATCATGAAAAGGAGTCATAGATGGAGAGTACATATCTAAAGAGTCCATGGCATTAGAGTAAAAATTTGTAAATCAAACATTTTTAAATTGAAGAACACCTGTAATTAATAAAAATTTTTTTAGAACCTTTTAAATAACATTTCAGTCATATATGGGGGTAGTTTTGGACCTGAAATTTGACAGGACGGAAAAAAAATTAAGGAGCAAATATACTCATCAATAATAAAGAATAGGACTTCGGCCTACCAAGGATGCCTCATTACAAATTTGTCATATGCATTGTGGTAACCCACTGTTATACTGCCATTGCCTGCTACTGACTGTACGCGCCTCCCGAGACCAATCCCACCTATAGCCCTTGCATGCCACCCTTTTACTTTTGGATGGTTGTTTGATAGTGTTCCGGTCTTTAGCTATTAAAAGCCTGATTGTTTCACTACTCAGCCTTTATTGATGGTACTTCATGTATTATATTAAAATTAGAGTGAGTACTTTTATTTGACCTACGATAATGATTTATTATTATTGCATCATTGAGATAGGATCAGAAGTAGAAATGCTTTCATCTAAAATCAGCCTGATGTAATGCAAATAAACACGTGGTTTGAATGGGATTCAAAATTGATGCCAAAGGCTCCTGTCCTTGTTTTAATCTAAAACAAAATCTGTGTTCCATTTAATGAAAGAGTTGGACTTCAATTCCCAGTCCCAGTATTCAGACTTTTCAACAGTAACAGATCTCTACCTCATGAAAAGACAAAGACAGAAAACATATTTCTTTCAAATTCTCTTCCAGGTTTGCCTCCATCTTCCAAAGGTTCCAAACATTTATTTTATTGTCACCATATAACCACTTACAGCACAGAACAGGCCAGTTCGGCCTTACTAGTCCATGCCATAACAAATCCCCACCCTCCTAGTCCCACTGACCAGCACCCGGTCCATACCCCTCCAGTCCTCTCCTCTCCATGTAACTATCCAGTCTTTCCTTAAATGTAACCAATGATCCCGCCTCAACCACGTCTGCCGGAAGCTCATTCCATATCCCTACCACCCTTTGCGTAAAGAAATTTCCCCTCATGTTCCCCTTATAATTTTCCCCCTTCAATCTTAAACCATGCCCTCTGGTTTGAATCTCCCCCACTCTTAATTGAAAAAGCCTATCAACATTTACTCTGTCTGTCCCTTTTAAAATCTTAAACACCTCTATCAAGTCCCTCCTCAGTCTTTTACGCTCCAGAGAAAAAAGCCCTAGTCTGCACAACCTTTCCCTGTAACTCAAATCTTGAAATCCTGTCAACATTCTCGTGAACCTTCTCTGCACTCTCTCTATTTTGTTTATATCTTTCCTATAATTTGGTGACCAAAACTGTACACAGTACTCCAAATTTGGCCGCACCAATGCCTTGTACAATTTCATCATAACCTCCCTACTCTTGAATTCAATACTCCGATTTATGAAGGCCAACATTCCAAATGCCTTCTTCACCACACCATCTACCTGAGTATCAGCCTTGAGGGTACTATTTACCACAACTCCTAAATCCCTTTGTTGCTCTGCACATCTCAATAGCCTACCATTTAATTACATTAAACATGTAATTGCACAATATACTCCAACTTTTCCCTGCTGTACAGGCAAACAAAGAGTTGCCATGAGGACTGCCTGGCACCCAATAATAAGAGAAAAAGAGAGTCCCTTCAGAGACACTAAGTGTCCATGGATTCACCTCACAGCCTCTGCAACCTCGCAGACTCCTGTTCAATCCATTGGAAACATGAGCTCCGGATCTAAAACTTCCAATACAATCAGGAACCTTTCAGCTCCAGAGGCCCTTTGAGAGCTCTTCATACCCTCAGCACCCTTTCAAATCCAGTTCTGATATCTGCTTCCCATGAACCTGTGTCCAGCAGCCCCCTGACAGCTGTAAGTCCTTCAACTACAAGTTGCCAACAGCCCACAGCCTGTATGGGTTCTTCAGCTACTGAACCCATCACTGGTCCGCTGCTGGGGGCACCTTTCTCTAGGATCATATCTGAGGCTTCGTCTTCAAAACTGGGGCAGCGAGTATACCCTATTTCTGGTGCCCTGCACTGGTCTGCTGCTCCCCGGAGACTGCAATCCCTTGTGGTATGATGGCTAGCACGGGTGCAGCCATCTTGGGCAGAAAACCTCCATAGTTGCAGCAGGTTAAAAAAGAATGCTGTCAGTTCCTTCAACAGGCTGTTTAAAATCTGCACAGAGCTGTCAGCATCATGAGGGGACAGCATCATCCTGTAAAGCAAACTTCTCTGCACTCTCCTGAGTCCACACCTCTGGCAGCGGTGCCGTTCCAGCAATGCGCTATTCTTTTTTTTACATTTATACTTTAATTGCATCTTGGAAATATATTGTGATTTCTTCAATTGTCCAAGAATCAAATTCTGGAATTTCCAACCCAACAACACAGTGGGAGCAACTTCAACAGAAGGACTGATACATTTTTTACAGATGTTCACCTCTGCCTCCATTTTGTAATGTTCACAAAAGTAAATAAATGAGATTAAACGTAAACCCTTTTCAAGGAGTTAAACTCCTGTGAAAGTTGTTAAAAAATTATATTTTGGAGTACATTCATTTGCAAACTGGATGTGTTCACAATCCTAATTGGACAATTTAAAGTCTCCTTCATTTACCTTCACATTACCAAAGCATCAGAGATACCTGAATTTAATTTGGAGTCAAATATATGCAAAAATTGGTTCCCATATTTCACCTTTAGAAATTTATAATTTAAAATATTATTTTAATAAGTAAGGAGACAAAAGACAACTGGTAACCACTGGTCTGTTAAGAACTTTTGTTACCCAAGCATTAAAAAGATGCTTTCAAATGAAGCAGTTAAGAATTTTGAACAACTTTCATGTGGTAAATTCATTTAAGTCAAGTCATGTCAAGTTTATTGTCATCTGATTGACCAAGTACAACCCTACGAAACAGCGTTCTCCGGTCCTCGTTGCACAACCAGACATAACATACGTACAAACAATACATATATATGCAGGACAAGTATTATATCTATAAATAAATAGATATTGTTTTGTACGAATGAGAGTCTCGGATGGTCAGTGGGAGCAGTTCCTTTGGTCGTTCAGCATTCTCACTGCCCATGGGAAGAAGCTGTTCCTCAGCCTGGCGGTGCTGGCTCTGATACTCCTGTATGTCTTCTCCGATGGAAGCAGGTGAAAGATGCTGTGTGCAGGGTGGAAGAGGTCCTCAATGATTTTGCATACCCTCTTCAGACAACGATGCCAGTAGATCACGTCGATGGGGGAGAAAGGAGACTCCAGTGATCCTCTCTGCCTCCAGCAGTTTAATTGCTGGAAACAAATTAAAATGGAAGTAGCAGCTGAATGGATGTGTTCTTTTTACCAAATCATAATGTAGCCTTGTATTTTTTTTGCTCATATTTCGTAGGTTATTCATTTTGGTGAATGAAACATGTTCAATTTCAAAACACTTTTAGGAACTTTATTTACACCAGATTTAGTTGTGATAAGGATCAGGAGAATTTAAATGACTTACATTGTGTTGTACAATCATTTCCAGATGGCTAATTATTACTGGAAAACTGCTGAGTACTTTTTACAGAAACTATTAAATTATTAATGCAAGATGATGAATGAAAAAAGAGTTCATTTGAGACCCACACTGTAATTAATAACAGATCCTATTGTATTGTGATGCCATATGTGATCATTTTCTAATTGAAAATCATATATTGAATGCATAGGTTTCAATATGGCATTAATTTAATGTCTAGCTTCAGAAGTATTATGCCATACAATCGTGTCACATTCCAAATGTGTCACTTATTGCAGAACCAATCAGGAGTTTACTTTCCTGAATATCTTATCATCAAATCTAATAGGGAGTATTTTCATGCATTAAACAGATAAGGTTTTTCAATCAGCTATTTATTAACACAGCAAAACCATCCAATCAAACTGATTAATCTGGAAAAAGTGGAGCCAATAACCAGAAATAAATGAGCAAAACCAAGTGGGCTGGTGAAGGAAAATGTGAGCAAAACTGGCAATGCACTGGGAATCTGTGGAGATTTCTTCCTGGATTCTGCAGTGCGATTTCTGACTTACTGTATTTGATGGCATATGTCCCACTTTTTTCCCCCCTAAAATGCCTCAAAAATATCTCCTGGGTCTTATATATGAAGTTGAAATTAGGGTGATGATGGTGAGTAACGCCAACAGTGATTATCGTCACTGCCTGGCTCACTAGCATCAACACCATCTATTGTTGGGGGCTGTCAGGAGGGGAAGTGGTGCGGTGGGGGCTAGTGGCAGCTATCAGGAGACTCTCCGATGGTCCACTGTCGGTCCCCACACTGATCCCCCCACTCCACTCCCCCCCCAATAGCCCACCACCAGCCCCTGCACCGTTCCTACTGTCCTGCTCCCTCCCGACAGCCCGCGACGAACCCGCACACCAATCCCATCATCCTGCTCTATCCCAGCAGCCTGCCACCAATCCCTACAGTGATCCCACCACCCTGCTCCCCCCCGACAGCCCTCTACCAGCTCCCACACCAATCCCACTGCCCTGGTCCCTCCTGACAGCTTGCCACCAGTTCCCACACTGATCACACTGCTCCGCTGCCCTCTGGAGAGAGTGGGGCAGTGGGACCAGTGCAGGGACCGACTGCTAGTTTGTTTTTATAAAATGTTTTATGCTTTCTCTTGTATATTAAAAAGACGTTTCCTGTTGTCCTATTTGCACGTTTTTCCAAGTTTTTTTTCTGCTACTGTAGCAACAAATTTTCAAACCATTAAATGCTTACCTGTAAATACACTAAAAAAATCCATTATATTTTCTGCTGAAATGGGGGCGGGCAGAATCTTATATGCCATCAAGTACAGTACATATGTTCAAAGGATTACATCCATGATTGTTCTTCACATATTTTCTAATTACAATATTTATATGAAGGCTGTTTGGCCCATCAAGTTTATCCTGAGTCATCATTCCTGCTCTCACATTTAGTTTTCGAGAAATTATTCCTTTTCACTTACCGACCTCCACACTGACCCCAATTCTCCTGAAAGCTGTGATAGCATTGTTCTTCGTCAAGCAGCTCCTTCCTGCACTCTCTCACCAATCATGGCAGATTCTATTCATTCTCTAGTAACCCATGCCAATAGTTAAAGACGGTTTCTTATATTGTGGTATGTTCATTAAGTGTAGGCTTCACAGGCCGCACATACGGAGCCAGATGCTGAAAGCTTTGAACACTTGCAACTCATCAATAGTGAATGTTGAATTAAAACTGACATTGGTGTTCAAATCTCAAAATAGAAGCTCTTGATCTCTGTGACCTTCACAATCATCTTTAGGGTGACATACATTGCTGTTTCAACAATGTTAACAAGTAATATTCACTTCCTAACCCCAATGTTCTCAGGAGAGAGGGAAAGTACAACTTTCAAAGGGAGGGGAGAACATGCCTTAAGAAGAAAATGATGCAGACACACATAGCAAGTGTCACTGTAGGAGACTTCTGAAGATCACAGACAATGACAAACTTATTTTGGTTCATTAGAAGATATTGTATGATGTTATAATCTTGCTGCATTGAGGGAGCTTGTAGCCGGCTGAACGAGCACGCGGGTAAATGGGCCGAATTGCCGCAAAGGAGCCTGGGCCTAGCTCCACGTGTGGAGATGCAGTGAATTCAAATTAATAAAGTCCTTCTTTGGTTCACCCTCACACTGTGTGGACGTCTCTTTACCCGGTAGCCCTACCGCAGCATTCGCTACAGTGGTGACCCCAATGATCCCAACGCTTTGGAACCAGTATCAATCACTCGAGAATGCAGCAACCGGCTAAATCCAGTCACAGCGCCCGCGACCAACATGGTGGGCGCACATCTCCTGCCATTCTGGGTAAGCCAGCCCAGGAACTTTCTACAGCTGGCTGAGACCCAGTTCTACATCAGGGGAATCGTTTCAGAGGACACCAAGTTCTGGCACGTCAACAGCACTCTGGATGCCGCCACAGCTGTCAAGCAAGCTCCTTCATAGAAAACCCACCGATGGAACGTAAGTACGAGCAGTTCTGACGTTTCCTCCTAGGCACCCTAGAGCTCAGCCAGCATGAGCGCGTCATTAGAATCCTCAACATGCAAGGCCTGGGGGACAGAAACTAATGCACGAGATGGTGGCCCTGGCAGACGGGCGTACAGACTGTTTCCTGTTCGAGGCCCTATTCCTCTGGAAACTACCAATACACGTATCCTCAGCAGTTTCAGACATGGATTTCAGTGCCCCGCACCTCGTAGCCAAGGAGGCAGACAGCAGAACTCCCTCCACATGCAACCAGTCTATGCTATCAGTGCCGCCACCCTGTCCAGTCCACCAGAAACACCAGCGGTAGCTGCAGCACAGCGGCAATGCAAAGGGCGTGCGGAGCAGGACAGCGAGTACTGTTTCTACCACCACTGATGGAGCAGGAACATCCAGCAGTCACCCCTTCCCCCCATGTTCAAACCCCACTGCCAAAACCAACATGGTGATGGGAAACGGGCAGGCCAGCTTCTGACAGTGGCCTTGGCGGATGGCACACAGGAAGGCCAACTCTACCTCAGAGACCAGAAGATGAAGAGGGACTTCCTCATCAACATGGAGATTAGCCTCATCCCACCCACATACTTTGAGGCGAGACACAACACCAAAGGCCTTCCCCTGCAACTGGCCAACGGGTCCTCCATTCCCAGTTACGGCACCTGCCTGGTCACCATCCACATTGCAGTCATTGTTTTGCAGTGGGAGTGCACCATCACAGCCATGGGACAAGTGCTATTCGGAGCGGGTTTCCTCTGGGCTCACAAACTGCTGGTGGACATGACAAGATGCTGGTTAATAAATGCAATAACTTTCCAGTCTTTCCCCCTCACCCTGTGGAGATGTTCTTTCCTGCCACTGGGAATCCACATCCTGGACCAAGGTGAGTACGCCTCCCTACTGGCCAAATCCCTGGATTTATTGGCACCGAACTTTCATGACTCCAACGTGCCACATGGAGTGGAGAACCACATAGAGACCGCCAGCCCCCCAGTGCATACACGAGCCCGACGCCTCCTGCCAGACAACCTCCAACAAGTCAAGGTCGAGTTCACCATCATGGAGGAGTTGAGGATCGTCTGCCATTCCAGTACCCCATGGGCATCCCCGCTCCACATGGTGCATAAGAACTTCAGTGGCATCTGTGTGGTGACTCCTGATGTCTAAATGAGGTGACAGTCCCAGTCAGGTACCCCATCCCACACATCCAGGATTTCACCATGAGGCTACAGGGCTGCAGGGTATTCTCCAAGGTGGACCTCATAAAGAGGTACCACCAAATCCCAGTACACCCCAATGATATCCAGAAATGGCCATCATCACAATTTTCGGCCTTTTTGAATTCCTAAGAATGCCTTTTGGACTCAAAAACATGGCCCAGACATTCCAGCGGCTAATGGATGTGGTCAGCAGGACCTCAACTTCATCTTTGTTTATTTGGACGACATTCTCATTGCCAGTCCCGATGCCAGCACCCACAGGATGCACCTCACCTGCCTGCTCGACAGAGTGCAGCAGTTCGGGCTCACAGTGAACCCGGCCAAGTGCCAGTTCAGCCTGCAAACAATAGACTTCCTGGGACACCTCATCACCCTAGTGGGCATCACGCCACTAACCAACAAGGTGGAGGCAATTAAGAACTTTCCTAAGCCGAGCACGACCAAAGGAATACAGAAGTTCCTGGAGATGGTCAACTTCTACCATCGCTTCCTCCCGGGAATGGCCAACCTCATGCAGCCCCTGTTCAGCCTCATCAGACTCAGCGACAAGACGCTGCAATGGATGCCGGAGACCATGGAGGCTTTCCACACCACAAAGTCAGCACTGGCGAAGGCCATGGTACTGGCACACCCAGATCCCACCTCCCCCTGGCCCTCACAATGGATGCTTCAGACAGAGCTGTGGCCGCAGTACTAGAGCAATGGGTCGATGAGCACTGGCGACCCCTCGCCTTCTTCAGTAAGCACCTATGAACACTAGAGCTCAAATAAAGTGCGTTCGACTACGAACTGCTGGCCTTGTACCTGGAGATACAGCACTTTCGCTGCATGCTAGAGGGGAGGGCATTCCCCACCTACACAGACCACAAACTGTTGATCTATGCACCGAGCAAGGTCTCAGACCCATGGTCAGCAAGACAACAGCACCTCTCCTACGCAATGGAATTCACCACAGATATCCGTCATGTCGCCAGCAAGGCTAACATAGTACCCGATGCGCTGTCCCAGCCTGCTGTCGCCGCACTCTGCTGAGGGCCCAGCTCACCAAGGACCAGAGGGAGGATGCAGACATTCAGGCATACTGCACAGCCATCACCAGCCTGAAGTTTAGAGATTTCTGCCCCACACCAGGAGAACTGACCCTGCTGTGTGTCATCTCCACTGGGTCCCCAAGGCCAATCCTACCTGCGCCCTGGCGACAGTGGGTTTTCAACCAGATCCATGGCTTATCACACCCCTCCCTAAGGTCCATGGTCCACCTGCTCTCGTACAAGTTCGTGTGGCATGGGCTCCGCTGAGATGTTACCCTGTGGGCTTGAACCTGCTTACAGTGCCAGTGCACTAAGGTGCCCCCCAACAGACTTTTGAGCCTGCGCAATGCAGGTTCGAACATGTCCACCTTGACATTGTTGCCCCCCTCCCGGTGAGACAAGGTATGAGGTATCTGTTCATTACCATTGACAGATTCTCCCGCTGGCCAGAGGCGATACCCATGGCGGTGTGCAACACAGATATGTGCCCAACCTTTCCTTGCCACCTGGGTCGTGCGTTTCAGAATCCCAACCCTCATCACATTGGACCGAGGAGAGCAGTTCACCTCCTCCCTCTGGTCCAACCTGGTGAAATTCTGTGGCAGCCAGGTCCACCATACCACAGCCTACTACCATCCCCAAGCAAACGGACTGATCGAATGGTTCCACCACCACCTGAAGGCCACATTGAAAGCCCGACTGACTGGGCCGAACTGGATGGACAAGCTCCCGTGGGAACTGCTCGGGATCCATATGGCACCGAAGGAGGACCTACCAGTATCATGTGCAAAGATGGTATACAGTGCGCTGCGCTCCATCCCAGGGGACCTACATTTCAATCCCCCCTGACCCGCAGACAGCATGTTAGACGTCCTGCACAGGCTGAGAGGGCAAGTGGGCAGACAACCCACCCCTCCCCACCACCACCATCCAGACACGGCTCGCCACCCAGACATGTTCCAGTGGATCTGCAGTTCACCCATTACATTTTCGTACGCAGAGGACAGCAAGGGACCCCCTACAGTGCCCGTATGAAGGCCCCTTCAAGGTATTGTGGAGAGACAGCATGGTGTTCACATTGGACATTGGCGGTCGACAGGACAGATTCACAGTCATGCACCTGGACTCCCCGGATCCCCAGGTCAAGCACAGAGGTAGACCACCCAGAGACTGTAAGTCAGATCACTTAGAGAGCGACGGCGATTCTGTAGGGGGGGGGGGTAGTGTAGCAGGCCAAGCAACCGCGTGGGTAAACGGGCCGAATCACCTCAACATGCGTGCGATCGAAGATAGCGCGGGCTCTCCTACACTGCCGAGAAGGAGCCCGCTTGCGGGCTAAGGAGCCGGCGGTTATGTCAACGGGAGTGGGCGGGCCAGCACAGAGATGCGGTGAATTCAAATCAATAAAGTGCTTCTTTGGTTCACCCTCACACAGTGTGGATGTATCTTTATTCAGTAGTGCTGCCACAGAGGTTGCTACAAGCTTTAATTAATACTGAAAACTTATAAATGTGTTGAACCTAAGTGCTGCATTCTTGAATATTAAGCATAACTTTATTGTCCTGTAACAAGCTAAATTTGCAAGATATTTTTAAACAAATTATTTAATTTCAGTTGGTGGATGTAAACTAAAAGCAGAAAGTGCTGGGAACATTTTGGTGAAGGGTCATGAACCTGAAATATTAAGTCAGTGGTTCTCAATCTTTTTTTTCTTTGTACTCACATAGCACTTTTAAGAAATCCCCTAAGCCATCGGTGCTCTGTGATTAGTAAGGGATTGCTTAAGGTGGGATGTGAGTGGGAAGGTTGAGAATCACTGCTCTAGACCCAATTGTTACTGAAATAATTTGCTTGAGAAAACTTGCCATTGGCCCATTTTCTTTGGAGTTATGAAACCGTGCACATATTGAGTTAATGAGGTACGATTAAAACAGTGGTTTTCAAACTGTTTCTTTCCGCCCACATCCCACCTTAGGCAATCCCTTACTAATCACAGAGCACCAATGGCATAGGGAATAAAGTGGCATGTGCGTAGAAAGAAAAAGGTAGAGAACCACATGGTTAAGTGTTTCTTTTTCAACAAATGCTCCCAGGCTTACTGAACATTTCCAGCTTTCTGATTTCCAAACCCTGCAGTTATTTTGATTTTTGATCTGTCTATTTCTTGTGCAATCCCTAGTGTTTGACCTTGGGATAGAATTATTTGGATTTTTGCAAATGCAGATAAGTAAAATTTGAGACAGTCATTCCGTGTTATTTGAACTGTTTTATTGACACCTCTGGGAAGTGAAATTTGTTAAACTTCTAAGTTTGCATTGCATTTTTATTTTGCTAGATCCAAAGCTAACTTGATCTAAGAATTTTAAGGTATCTGTTCATGTACATTACTGCAAAGGATTGCCACACATCAGTGTGAAGTCTGCAGTGTGTCACCTGTGTACCAAAGGTGTTTGGACAGTAGATTAGACCATGCAGGAAACTATCTAAAAGCCCTTTCCCTTCAATTTCCTCCCAATGAATATGATAGGAATTCCAGAGGAAGTAAGTTGTTTAGCAGATTGATGGGGAAAGATGACTGAGGGAGAATCCTACAAGACATTGGGGAACAATTTCAGTTAGAAGAGGATCACAGTGAGGTGGAAGAAAAAGCAGAAATAATGATTGGGGAGATCCCGTGTTGGAGAAGATCAAAGAAATGTGGAGTGGAGTGAAGTTGCCTAACGGAGTTGGCCTTGGGTGTAGACGGCAGGGAGGAAAGGTAGGAGGAGCAGCAAGAAAGGGAGGAGAATCAATTTTCATTGAACATTTTAGAGGGAGCCCATGGAAAAAGGTGGGTGCTTGGAGCTCTCTTGCAATGATCCAGGTGTTGTTGGGCATTCTTTAAATAAGACTGAAGCTGATTTGAAAACCAATTCAAAATTGTTTCAATGTGCAGAACATGTTCCAATCATTAGCCTCATTTGCACAATGTAATTCTGCATCCAACATCAGAACACCGCAAGCCATTTGATGTTATTGTTCATGCCCAATGACCTCATGATATATGACAGAAAGCACAGGGATTATAAGTCCAGGTGTACAACCAGTGTACATAGTGCCTATTGCAAGTTTAGCAACTAGACTTTGCAAAGCATTCCATAAGATGGAGGAGCTTGCAGATAGAAATATTGTCTTTTGTACTGGAGTAATATGAGTCTGTCTGAAACAGATTAACTTGGGTATTAGAGAATAGATTTTATAAATCCCCTTTTCAATGTAAGGGGTCAGTAAGGTTTTCTATTAGAGACTCAAGAGACTGTAGATATCAAAAGTTTTCTATTTATTAGGAAAGCAAGTTCGCAAAATCTTCTTTAATAACTTGAACTGTAGAGATCAATCAGAATTAATAATCCAATCTATCTATTTATGGGAAAGGGAAAAAGAGAAATATTCCATGGATAAAACCAACTATTTTAAATGATATTATGTGTGGCTCATAACCTTAAAAAAATCATAAATGCTTTATACCCAATGAAATACTTTGAAATATATTCGACGTGCGAATTGCAGATGGCAGGTTGAAATACTTGTCTCAATACAAACTGTATTCCATACCTCTTTATACAAACACTAACAAGTAAAACAGTTAATGTATCTTTTACAGACAGGCAAGTGTTTCTTCTTTGTGAATCTGTATAATTTTATATGGAGGAAATCACTGCAGATATCCGAGATAAATGTTAGAAAACATGTTGGCCCCACATTTGCTCAATATTTCCAACATTTTCTTGGCTCAGGAATTGTGTTTGCACTTTCCGAGGTTTGCATATTAGGGTGGATCCCATCATTTCTCAGTTTCATCCCATGTTGTCATTTCTAATGAGCCCCATGTCTTTTGATGAAATACATATTGCTGTGGTTGGCAATTTATTATATTACTTCGAAATGAGATGGAGAAATGCTCAAACCTACAGTTAGTGCTCCCTTTAATCTGTTGATGGTGATTAATAATAGTGGTTAAAGCCCTTCATTCAAAAATCCTGGAGAAGTTTTAATGAGAGATTGCGGGAAATTAGAAATGTTTTTGGAATATTTTCGTTTCTGCTTAGAGGAAACTCCCTTTGCTTTTGACAGGTTGAGGACAAGTTGGACCTCCAACAAATGTTTCCTTCATCCGTAGTCAGGGTTTTGAGTCAGGATTTCTCAGTGGAGCAATGAGTTGGAGGACAGTTTTGTCTTATTTATTGCATGACTCGCAGCACAGCCATGGTCTGGAGTCCACAGGAAAATGATGGCATTTACCCATGTTCATTCCTATCATTTCTCTGTGTGACTAACTCCAGCTCTGAGATTGCAGCATGAACATTGAATTCCTCAAGTTGTGGTCAGCTGTTCATGTTAATTTCACTAATTCCTCCAAGATTTAGGAAGTTCTGGCTGTTCACCAACAGCTACACTGGGAAATTTGTTTGAACAACTCCGGTTAAATTTCACATGTGCAGCTACAGGAACTAAATCAAATCTTAGATAATTAATGAATTTTAAAAATTGTGAATTTATTCAAAGGTTTTAAGCTTTTTATTTCACTACATTTTGAATACATTTTCACTGTTTTAGGGTGTTTCTTAAAGGTAGGAAATATTCCAAAATATTCAAAGTCTTCCAGTGCTTTGGACAGGTGGCTAAACTTATGGGATTAGCCTTTCTTAGACTGTAATTTTGTGGGCAGTTATTTCTCCAGCACATGACATCTTATGACACAAAAGCCACACGAAGCCTCACTATTGAAAATACCAGCTTGGCAATGCAAGTGAATGTAGACTGTTCAGCTACAGGTTGTTATATTATCCATGCATTACTCTTGGCTGGACAGGTTGTGTCATTATCACTTCCATTCCCAATGTAACTGAGCATTGTAAAATCTATGACGGATTCTTGATCATGTTAAGGCAGCTAAATCGGGTTGGACACAGATGCCTGCAGCTCCTGATGACCAGATCTGTCTTCCTGCCTCTAATAACTTAAGGGTTTTCTCTCATTGTGACAGATCATGGCAATAGTCTTTCAGCCCACCAAATTCGCACTGATCATCAACATCCCATTATTAATCCTATATTAATCCTAATTTTTATTCTCCCCACATTCTTGCCTCAGATTCTACTGCTCGCCTACATAATTTATATTGCCCAATTAATCTAGCAACCCACACATCTTGCAGATGTGGGAGGAAACTAATGTGATCAAAGGGAGAATGCGCAAACTCCGTACAGATAGTACCTGAGGTCAGGATTGGGCCTCTCAAAAGCTTAGGAAAACAAGTTACTTTAAAGTAAAAACTCCTCACATTAATACCCCCAGTGCAGGGTGACTCAGGAGCTGTTGCTTCATTTTCTGTGATACACATACTCAAGAACCCACCCTGATGATATGTAACACTTTAATCTTCAAGTTAATTATGCTAAATCTCAGGAATCAGTGGCAAAATAAAAGCACCCTAAAATTGTTGTGCCATATCTTACTCCTCACACATAATACTCTGCTTTATTTTTTTTTAAAAAAAGGTTAAATATTTATTTAATGGAATATATAATGATATTCAGAGCTAAAAGATTCATAGAAAACAAAACAAAGTTGGTGAATATACATGCAAAAACATCAACAGCTCCAAACAGTGCCAGTAATTTATTCCACTCAGCTTTAATCACAGACCGACAAGGACATTTTGCAGTGCAAGAAATCCATTGTGAAACAGTGTCCTCTACAGGAGATCTGAAAACTATGTGAGCATAAGAAATAGGAACAGGAGTCAGTGATGAGCCTGTAGAGCATACTCTGCCAGCAGCCAGCCATTTAGTAAGATTGTAGCTGATATGGCCACAGACTCAGCTCCACCTACCTGCCTTTAGCCACAGCCATTGTTACGGGCCCAGAGGACCCCAAAACCCAGCATCAATAGATATTCACCAAGACAAATAGGTTACTTAAACAAAAGTTGCTTTTAATTATCTTTAAACATGAAAACAGAATCACACTTTAATTTATCACTATTAACTCCCTTCTAATTCTAAGCCTATGTGTATGTAATGTGTGTGTAAGTTCAGAAAAGTTCTTTGATTCACAGTCCAATCTCACTTCTCATTCCTCCAAGTTCACTGGTTGCAGGCAATTCTTATAATGTGCATAGAATTTAACATTTATGAAGTTCACCAGGCTTTGGTGCTTGAAAGGTAAATGGTTACAGCTCAGGAAGGTTCTTGTCAGTTTTCAGAGAGAGATTTGTTGTTTGCTGGACACCCACAACTGATTCCTTGTAACCAGCCACTTCAGTGTCTTGCTGAAGAAACTTGCCTCATCAGAGTTTTTCAGATGATAACCTCATTCTTTCAGGTCACATCAGTGTTCCTTTTTGTTCCTCTTATTTCAAGTGAAACATTAGGCAGCCAACCCTCTCCCCTTGTATGGACCACAAGGACTTTGACCAGGCTGAACTAAGCACTCACAACCTGCTGCTGAACTGTAAAACTGCAGAACTGAATCCTCTCTCTCCCAAAGAAAAGCCTGTTTTACTCTATCTGCTTGCAAAACCACATGACCCTCTTAGAACAGCAAGTTCCACTCCAGATAGCCTGTGGCTCCGACGAGTTCTTTCATCTGTTGCCTTTTTGTAAACAACAATCCATTAGTGAAGTCTCTTGGGCACTCTCCAAAGCTTTTGCAAAGGCTCTTGGAGCCAGACTGTCTACCAGAGCTCCAGTATTTTAAAGAAGATCTGTTTTAAAGTGTTTGTAGTAACCTACACCAAAAAATAACCTTCTCCAATTTATCTCCTAAAAATATATCTATAATCTTTCACACAATCAATTCTCCTTCTATACAAAATCTATCAAACTCTGTCTTAAATATATTTAATGAGATCAAGTCTCTACTGCATTCTTGGGCAGAGACTTCCACAGATTCACTGCTCTCTGGGGCAAAACAGTTCCTCCTCATCTCTGTCCTAAATCTACTCACCAAAATCTTGAAGTAATGTTCCTTAAGTCTGGTCTAACCTACCAATGGAAACATCGTTCCTGCCTCTGTGTTATTTAATTCCTTTCAAATATGTTTCCATAAGATCCCCCTCTCATTCTTCAGAATTACAGTGAGTATTGTCCTAGATGACTCAATCCATACTCATAAGATAATGCCCTTATCTCTGAAGTCAACCTGCTT
Organism: Narcine bancroftii; assembly: GCF_036971445.1. Lineage (NCBI taxonomy): Eukaryota > Metazoa > Chordata > Chondrichthyes > Torpediniformes > Narcinidae > Narcine > Narcine bancroftii. The sequence continues at coordinate 175,789,551 of NC_091473.1, read as the reverse complement.
TTTAAATGTATTCATTTTTCAGACTCTTAAGCACTGCTAACAAGGCAAGCATTTATTACAATTCCTTGATTTCCCTCTAAATGACCCGCCAGGCCACTTCAGAGGGCATTAGCAAGTCAACAAACTGTTATTCTCAGTCAGAAAAATTAACCACGCTAATTCTTGTACTGACATTGAAAGAAAGAGAAGAGATGACCAATTAGATTAAGGGAGAGTAAAGAGAATGAAATGTGAGAAAAAGATCAATGATAATTGAAATCATGGAGCTCCTGGACCTGGAATAGCAGTATAACTTCGGGAGCAATTTACTTCCTTTTATGTTTGACTTCTGGTTGCATTTTTTAAAACATTTGATTTTTGATTTTGACAGACTTGTGTAAATTCAAACATACAATGCAATCTCTTCCAACACCAGTATAACATCCAAAGTCCGTTTTTATCTCCCTCACCCCTTTTCCATCCCCCTTGCCCCGATACAACTAAGAATAAAGTCATATAAATCATACAGATAGGAAAAACCCAAATACTGGTGGGTACCAAATAATCAAAGGTAGGGAATAAAAAGAAAAAAATGACTAACAGAGTATGTCGCCTGCACCATATCACATATCATTGATTCCAATCATTTCGTTATTGGGAAGGATTGTTTCATTACCCTTATTCCAAAGGGGGATAATCATATCTGGAGACTTATATACTGAAGATAAGGTTGCCACCCTCTAATGAATGTGTCATATTTCCTCCTTAAGTTATATGTGATTTTCTCCAGGGGAATGCATTTCTTCATTTCCATATTCCATCATGTAATATTTAGTTGGGAGTTGGACTTCCACGTGACCGCTATACATTTCCTGGCTACCGCCGAGGTGAACTTCACCAACTGAATTTGGTATTTGGGCAGTCTAAAACAAAAGTCTATAATGTTTTCCAAAAGGTACAATTCCAGATCTTGTGGAAAATCCACCTTTGTAATATTTTTCAGAATGTCCTCCAAGTCCTCATGGTAATATACTTAGATGTATTCCCCCTTCAAATTAGAATTTCCATGTCACTGAACACAGGCAGGGTCATAGATGATCCCAATTTGTCTCTCAAAAAAGATCTTAGTTGCAGATAGCAGAAGAATGTTCTATTAGACAAATTGTATTTATTCTTCAATTGAGCGAATGACATGAGCTGTCCTCGCTTGTAACAATCCTCAATAACACCTGACCCCTTTCTGGCACCAGGTATCCAGGATCTTATTATCTAGAGTTATGGGTATTAAATTGTTCTAAGTCAAGGGTGTTTTGAGAGATATCCCCATCTTCAATCCAATACATTGATTTATTCTTTGCCATGCCTGAAGTGTGGGGATTATAGACAATATCAACAGGGACATTGATAGTGTGGGGTTATCAGTTTTCTTTGAAATTAATTTAGTGTCCCATTTATATATAAACTCTCCTGCTATATTTTCACCTACCACATGCAGTCCCCTTCCCCAAAGTGTGAGGTGATAAACCTCGCCTGGGCCACCCAGTAATATTTTTTTGAAATCTAGCAATTTTAAATCCCCCAGTTTGTAATTCCAAGTCAATTTTTCCATGGAGATTCTTGCCATTTTACAGTTCCACAGGAATTTTCTGACATATCCACTGAGCCTCTTAAAGAAACCCTGGGGCAACGGAATGGGTAATGGCTGAAATAGATATTGTAGCCTTGGCATCACCGTAATTTTAACAGTTAACACTGCCCACCAAATGGATCAAAGGGAGATAATTACATTTGTTTAAGTTGCATAAATCCTTGTCTAATTTTATACCCAAATATTTAATGCCTTCTTGCAGCCATTTGAATTTCCTTCCCTGTTGATATTGTCTATAATCCCCCTTCGTCAGATTTACCTTATACCCTGAGACCTTCCCATAATCCTCCATTGTGGTCCTTAGCCTGGCCAATTCCCTCCCAAGCCCCCAGGTCCATCAAATACACTAACACATTATCAGCGAATAGATTGATTTTGTGTTCCACCTGGCCCACCTTGAACCCTATTATGCCTGGATCCTGCCGAATGGCCTCCACCAGTGGCTTAATGGCCAGTATGAACAGCGCTGGGGACAATGGACAGTCCCGTCTACTGGACCTACTCAATGGAAACACATGTGCCAGTTTATAATAACTTTAGCTTGGGGTTTATAAGAGAGAATCCTGATCCAATTAAAAAATATTTGTCCTTGTCTAAATTTCTCCAGGACCTTGAACAAAATGTCCCACTCCAGTCTGTGGAAGGCCTTCTCCACATCCAGAGTGATAACCACTACTGTGCCAGATGTACTATATTAAGCAATCTAGCTATGTTGTTTGCCAATTGCCTCCTACAAATCCAGCTTGATCTGGATTGATTAATTTTGGCAAATATACCCCCAACCTATTTTATTGTCTGCATTCAATAATGAGATGGGCTAATAAGAGGAGGGACTCAATGGGTCCCTGTCTTCTTTTGGGATCACCACAATGATTACTGTTGAGAAACACTCCAGGAGGATATGCATCTCTGCTGCCTGATCCACCACCTTCATAAGGAGGGGCATTAAAAGCTCCTTGAACTTTATACAAAATTTCACAGGGAAACCATCATCCCCGATGATTTGTTAGCCTGCAATGAGCCCAAGGTCTTTGCAATTTTCTCTCTGGAGAAGTGGGCATTCAGCTCAACTTAATCCACCAGATCCAAATTTTGTAGTTCCAATGTCACCAAGAAATCATCTATTTTAGTGGGATTCCACCCCCCACCCCCACCCCGGAATATACCCCGATGGAATATGCAGCTCTTTGTAGAACTTGCTAAATGTTTAGTTTATTTCCTTTGGTTTATGTGAAATTTTGCCTTCCCCTGTTTGAATCACATTGACTGATCTTAAGACCTCTTCCACCCTCACCTGCCAGGTCAAGACTTAAGGTCCCTCTCCCCCAGCTCATCGTACTGTTGTCGATATATTAAGATCAACTTTTCAGTCTTGTATGTTTGCAGCATATTATATTTGAACTTTTTATTCATTAAATTCCTGTATTTTTCTTCTGAACCTACTCTTTGATAGTCTTTTTCTAATTGGGCTATTTCCTGTTCCAAATTGTTAATCTCCTCTATGTGCCTCTTTTTAATATCTTTGGTATATCCAATTATTTGGCCCCTTAAATAAGACTTCAGTGTGTCCCATATTAGGAAATTATCATCAGTAGAGGGACAGTTCATCTCACAAAACAATTCTCTCTGAGCTCTAACAAAGCTACAAAATTCTGGATTTCCCAACAGCAATGGGTTCAGGGGTCATCTATACGCCATGGCCTGCTTATCTGGCATTATGATGGACAGAGTCAAGGGTGAATGGTCTGACAGCAATCGGGCCATATACTCGGTCCCCATATTCCTACTCTCCAACTGGGCTGATGCTGAAAAGAAATCAATTTTAGTGTAGGAATCGTGTTGTCTCAAGTAAAAGGAATAATCCCTTTTTCTTGGATTCAGCCTTCTTCAGACATCTATTAAATTCAGCTCTTTCATAAAGGCCAATGTGGACATCGCCATCCTGGCTCTTGTTACTTTGTTTGCTGTCTTGTCCATGACCAGATCTAGACAAAAATTGAAGTCCCCACCAATCAAGACATTCTCACCCCACTCCGTTACCTTCAAGAATATATCTTGTATAAATTGATCGTCATCAAAATTCAGGGCATAAATATTCATGAGTGTCCATGGTTCGGAGTATATTTGATAATGCATCATCACAAATCTCCCACCCTGGATCACCACTGGAACATTCTTCCCTATCAGAATAGCCACTCTCTTGGCCATGAAACTGAAGGAAGAAGTTGCCACCTGCCCCACCCACCCCTTCTTTAACTTTATATGCTCCTGCAGAAACACTATGTCTGCCTGCATCCTTTTTAGGTGTGCCAAACCTCTTTTTCTCTTTATCCATCTGTTAATCCCATTCACATTAAAACTTACAAACTTAATTATATTATCCATTACCCCATGGCCCTTCCAATGTTTTCTCCTCTTCCTCCTATTCCTCTGGTACTCGTCTTCCTTCCTGTTTATCTTATGTAGACATCTGGCACAGACAACCATAGTCCAAAAACCTAAATGAACTAAAAAGACTAGATCTAACAATTCAAAGAAATACAATAAGTACCCCCAACTAATGTTTTTCCCTGCCCTTCTCCCCCCCACCTAATCTCCCCCAACTTTGATCGGCTCCAGTGCCTGAAATATTGGTACTGACTCCCTCCTGCACCTTAACAGCACTGGGTAAAAGAGACTCTCACTCCTCCATACTTCACCGGACACCCTCTCTCCTTCACTTCCCCTGCCAGAGCCTGTAAAACTCTCTCTATCTTGGTAGCAAAAGAACCTAACCAGGACAAATCAGGGTCACTGATTTGTACCTGGTTGGGGTGCAAGAAACCAGTGGGCCCACTCTATATCCAGATTATCTCTGATTTTATCCCTCCCCAATACCTCAGGGATCCACTTTTGAAAGACCCCACCGGGTCTCTTCCTTTGGTATCCTCCTTCACTCCCTGACATTTTTGAGGGCATCCATTTTCTCCCATATTCCTTCTTTTTTCTTCCCCCGCCTGTCCATCTCTCCTTCCTTTTTTCCATCTTTTCTTCCACTCTTTCTATTCTTCTGTTACTTCCACCCTGTTAGTTAAATTATCTAGTCTATCTTTGATGCCATTCTGGCCTGCCACCAAATGTTTTGAAGCACCTGGTGGGTAGCATCCATAATGTCCCAGGCAGAGGGCTCCGAGCCTTTTTCTTTGACTTTCTTTCCTCCCTGCCTTTATCTTTTGTTCCTCTCTTTCCTCCTCCTCCCCTTCTGACTCTCCCTCTTCTTCCTCTGAAGAATGGTGCCCCGCTGTCCTCGACGTCCAAGCTCCTCCCTGACGCCTCGTGCGTCCATCACTGCCTCAATCGGATTTACCAGTTGAATGCCTTTTATTTTTCTTCCCTATTGTTGACGCTGCCGCCACCATCACCATCCCTGCCCCTCCGGTCCCAAGTCAGTTGAGCTGCCCACTGGCCTCCATGGGACATCCATTAATGGCATTCCTGCCTCCTTGCTTGCAGCCCTCACCACTCCTTGGTTGCCTGCCTCTCGGCCCTCTCTAGATCCCCTCACACTCCTGTTTTTTCCATGCCAATCTCACTCAACCCACTGGGTACGTTTATGACCTGCGGGACGATCTGGGGTTCCACTCCCGCCGCTGTTGCTGCAGATGTCTGCATGGACCCAAGGTCAACCTCTTTCTCCATTCCAACAGGAGGTGACCCTCTCCCATTTTCTCTTCTATTTTGATACATTGCTTTATTCTTTCTTGATGTTTATTATTTCTTCAGTGTTTTCTTTCTTCCTTTACATTTTTTTAAGGGGTTCTTCTTTTTCCTGTCTTTTTCCTTCTTTCTTCTGGGGAGCTTTGCTCTTCACCCACTGCCTCTCCAACACCATCTTGAAATCTTATTGCATTTTAACAAAATTGAACATTTTGATTCAACAATAGAATATGGTCCAAAGCAATTTACTTAGTCACATGGTACTTGCTCATTGTTGAAAATATATTGTGCACTATCCCGGTGCTTTAAGGCCATGGGTCACTTGATTCACTCGGAGATCCATCACAGAAAATTCTATATTAATACGAAAGCAGTCATTTTTCCCCGTCGCACTGTTGCAATATTACAAATTCTTATGATTCTAATCCACAATGATATAAGGAAGTCTTTTGGGATGTATTAATTTCCTCTCGTGACCGAAATTATTTTAATTAACACGAGTCAGCAAGACTGCTAAATTCTAACTAATCTTACCAATTAGATTGGAAAACTGAAAGGCCTGGTTTGAAACTGCAGCATAAAGAGCAATTAAGATTATAACTTCACCCAGTATTTATTTAACATTGGACAATGGCAGTTTTAAAGGGAATAGATTCTAACTTGGCAACAAAATACTGGGTTTTAAGTTTCATCTTGGCTTGGTTGATATTATTAATGCATTCAAAGCCCATTGGAAGACTTAAGCACTTAACTTGGGTATGTCAGTGCTGAGGGAACATCATACAATTGACAGTATGCTTGAGGAATAGTCAAAGTTTAAAGATCTGAAACGTTGACCATTCTCTCTCTCCCACTAATGATGCTCCACCCGCTGAGTTCCTTCAGCAGATTGTTTTTTTGCTCTGTTATATAATCAATGATTCCATCTTTCAAACTGGATTGAAACTGAGACCAGGTACATTACTTCAGGTAGCTATTAATGACTTTGTGCTGTTTCTTCTCACGAAAAGAAAGGCAACGCCTGGATGACTTTGTCAGCGTTTCTTCTACAATGAACACGGTTAAAAAATCTCCTGTCACAAAACTTCAGATGCTAAAAACCAAAAATCTAAACAGAAAATCAGTAGGTCTGGCAGCATCTGTGAAGAGGGAGAGGCTTGGGAATTCCTTCACAAGAGATTAAATTAAAAGAAGACTTTGTTCAGGGTAGAGGAAAAATAAGCCCATTTCCAGTTTTCAGGAAATTTATCTCCTGGCTTTTTGGCAAGAGTTTCATTCACCCTGGTATCTTTTATCTGGTTTAAATTTCCAAAAATTCACTAAAATTCAGGCAATAAACAACATTCATCACCAACGTAATTTTTAACCACATTGAGCTGAAAAACAAATCTCCTGAAAAATGTTTAAAGGCATAAAACTGGTGACCTTTGGTTCAAACTAGAAAATGATACAGCTGTAACAAGTTAAAGCATGACCAGAAAATCCTTCTGGGGATGTGGAGAGTGGGTGGTTAGGTGAACTGCAAATGGGAGAAATAGTCATCTCATTGTGAATGTGTTGTATTCAATGCCTTCAGAATATTTGTACATCAAACTCCTTTGTGTTTATTGCACTACAATGTCCTGGAATTTGTGATGAGAATAAAGTGGGGCAATGAGGCACTCACTACTCCACACACGCAGAAATTGGAACAGGGTAGATTGTTGAGGTGCATAAGATTATTGACTATAATCCAGGATTTCCATGTTGAACTGCAGTGGAATTTTCAGTGTTTCACAGAGTAGCAGTGATAAATGTTGAGACGTTTTGAATCATAGAGAACACAAAAATAGGCCCTTCTGCCCAACTCAGCTATGCCAACAAGATTTTAATTTAAATTTAGATATACAGCACAGTAACAGGCCCTTTCGGCCCACAAGTCCGTGCTGCTCAATTATACCTGATTGACCTACATCTCCAGTGGGAGGAAACTGGAGCCCCCAGGGAAAACCCACGCAGACATGGAGAGGACGTACAAACTCCTGACAGACTGTGTGGGATTCGAACCCCTGTCCCGATCATTGGTGCTGTAAAGGTGTTGTGCTAACCGTGCCGCAGAAAAAGATGTTTTTCTGCACTAGTCCTTTTTGTCCATACCCCACTAACCATTTCCTTTAAGAGCACAGTGGTAACAGACCACTTGTTCTGGCAGCATGTTCCAAATGCCTAACACCCTCCTTGTGAAAAACTTTCCTAACATGTCCATAAAATCTGGTCTATTTTCCTATCCAAAGTTTTCTTTTCTTTCTTATCTAGGTGGTCTTTGCTGATTGAAATGTTCCTCAACCTTCTTGTGGACACCATTAAAACATTTCCACTGAGGCTATGTAATGTATTAGCGCCCAACACCATGATCTGAGCTCTGTAGTATTCCATGTGGAGCATCAGATTTGGGATTTGGCATATTTTCTGTGAAAATATTCAGGTTAGACCCACTTTGGGCAATGCCCTTCTCGTTCTCTATGTAGATCAGAATGAAGGGTGGCACTGGTCAATTACCAGAGACCCAGGTCTGAATCCACCACTATCTGTTCAGAGCTTGTACGTTCTCTCCATGACCTGCATTGATTTTCCCTGGCTACTCCAGTTTCCACCCACCTTCCAAAAATATACGGGGTTGGTAGATTAATTGGGTGTAATTGCATGGCTATTAATGAGTGGAAAGAACTTCTACTGTGCTGTATTGTTTAAAAAAATGCTTAGTACTATCTCATACTAATAGGATATCCAAATTGCTTTATCTGCAGCAATAATTGGATGTGGAAACTTGGTTTGGATTCCATTTGGATGATATTTTTATTTTTTTAACCAGAGCAAAAATTGAGGTGGACAGATAATTCTTCAAGCTTGTACTGTAAGAATTATTTCTGAGATTGATTTTATGTCCATTATTTATATGAAATTACCAGAATCAGAATTTATTTTCATGAACATGTCACAAAATTTGGTGTTTTGTGGCAGCGTCTCGAGCAAACATTTTTATTAACCACATTGCAAAATAAACAGTGTTCAATGTTAGTGTTTATGGTTCATTGTTCATTCATAAATCTGATGGGGAAGGGGAAGAAGCTGTCCTTGAGCGCTTGTTTTTAGGCTCCTGTACCTTTTTCCCGATGGTAGCAGAGTGAAGAGGTGTGTGGTGTGGGGTCCTTGAGGATAGAGGCATGACCTTGAAGGAGTGAAGACTGGTGCCCGTGATGTCGCAGGCTGAGTTAACAACCCTCTGGAGTTTTTTTCCTATCCTGAGCACCTCTATAACATTCAGTGATGCAACCAGCCAGAATGCTCTCCGTGGTACACCTGCAGAAGTTCTCCTTTTCTGGGATAAGTTGTTGGCCCTGTTCATTAAAATAATTTACTCCTTAAATGGAATAGATTATTTGCTGAATCACATGTCCTGCCCACCTCCAATTCATTGGCTGACCTAGAGGTGGCAATAAGTGCTCTGTTCTTTCTATTCTGACCTTTGATTCCTGTCAAATTGCATGGACTGCAGGAATATTTTATTTTAGGCCTTGATGTGGTCTTTTTGCTGATACTGACTCTATTATCATTTCCTTTACAAAGCCCGCATCTTCCACTTGCCCCAACATCACATTATCAATGGTCAACATGCAATTTTAAAAAAATTCTTGCTTGTTTGAAGTTTTGAAAATGATAACAATTTACATAAATAGGAACTTATTGGCGAGGAAGACTCAGCAGCACGATACCAGCAACATTATCGAACAGCTGCTGCAGGTGACAGCCATATTTAAGGTGACCTAGGAGCTGAAGGAGCCAGTGGACAGGCTGACGGTTGCAGGCTGTCACAGGTATCATTCTCCATTACCCAGATTGTACTGCTTGCACAGATCAATTTCATCCCAAAAATCAATTTGGAGAAGAAAAAAAATTCAAGTGAAAAATGAAATGAATCATTCATATTTTCAGCATCTGCAGTTTCTCGATTTTCCTTTCACCAACTACTGTGTGTAGTGATGCACAGAGCTAGGACAAACAGGCGTGCTCAGTCGAAGCTGCCGTTCAAACTGGTTTAATCAGCGTTCATTCGACCAGCTTTTTTGCCCTTCCGGTTCCCGGCACCCTCGCCGGAAGCGAGACCATCCGTTGATACAAAAGATTCTTCGGGCATGGGGGTTTTGCTCCACTATGAAGAGGACGAGGAATGTCCGGCGCCATTTTTAGAGCGGTTCTCCTTAGCTGTGTGCGGCCACCATTTTTGCTGGTTCAATCGCGTACTTAGTGGGCCACCACATGACCCACCCCCCCCCCACCCAAGAACCAGCGCTACAGTCCCCAGTGCCCAAGGTCGGAATAAGTCTCTGTTTGGGCAGTCTGCCCCTGCGCCGAGGTGACTGGACCTCCACAGGTTGAGTCAAGTCTACATGGGCCAGCTTGAGTCTGTCTATCGTAAAAACCTTCTCTTTTCCCCCCAGTGTCCAGGACATATGTGGACCCGTTATTCTTGATCACCTTGAACAGCCCCCTCATACAGCTGCTGCAACGGTGTCCAATGCGCACCCCCCCTTCCACCTTCTGACAAACACGAACTCATAGTTCTGTAGGTCCTTGGGTACGCAGGTCCTGGTGTGTCTGATTTGCTAAGTCGCTAAGGGGGCCAGGTTGCCAAGCCGCTAGCATAACCTGTCCAGGACTGCTGCAGGTTTCTTCTTCCTGCACCCGTGGGGCTGGCATGAACTTGCCGGAGATGACCAGGGTTGCTTCGTAGACCAGCTCGGCTGACAAGGTGTTCGTGTCTTCCTTGGGGGCCGTGCAGATTCCCAGACTGACCCAAAGAAGTTCATCTACCCAGTTAGGCCCCTTCAGGCGGGCATTAGTGCCGAGATCAGATCTACAAGCCCGTTTGATTGCAGATGGTATGCAGTCGTGTGGTGTAGCTGCATTCCCCACAGGCTGGCGACGGTCGGCTACAGACTGGAGGTGAATTGTACACCTCTGCCAGACTTTATGTAGGCCGGTAGTCTGAAATGTGCCACCCAGGTCGCGATCAATGCTCGGGTGCAGGACTAGCTGGTCACGTCAGTGAGTGGGGTTGCCTCTGAGGTCCACTATGGTGAGGAGGTATCGTGCTCCCCATGACACTGGGAGGGAACCCACAATATCTATGTGGATATGGTCAAAATTTCTGCAGGTGGGTTCAAAATGCTGCAGTGGGGCTTTGGTGTGCTGCGGTACCTTGGCTGTCTGGCACTGTGTGCATGTTTTCGCCCAGTCGCTAACCTACTTCCAGAGGCCATGCCATGTGAACCTGCTGGTGACCATCCAGACCGTTGCTCCAATAGAGGGGTAGCGAGTTTATGGATAGACTTGAACACTCACCGTCTCCAGGTTGCCAGAATGATGGGGTACAGTTGGCCGGTGGCCACATCGCACAGGAAGGTGTCGTCACCGGGTACTAACATGATGTCCCGCAGCTGTAGCTCAGAGACTGTGGTTCTTAGCTGGGCATCTTGCCATCCTCCTGCTGTGCCTTCGCTAATGCTGCAAAGTCAACTTCCTGTGACAAGGCCTGAATTGTTGGCCTGGAAAGTGCGTCCATTATGACATTGCCCTTCACCGCGACATGTCTGATGGTTGTTGTGTACTTGGAGATGTAGGACAGATGTTGCTGTTGGCAGGAGGACCAGGGATTGGACCTCTTGGCAAATGCAAAGGTCAGCGTGAAGGTAGTGAATACCCTGTCCTCTAGGAAATACCTGATATGGTGGATGTGCAGGTACAGCACCAACAACTCCCAGTCAAAAGCACTGTAGTTCAGTTCAGGTGGCCTTAGGTGCTTGCTGAAGAATGCCAGTGGCTGCCAGCACCCCTTGATTAACTGTTCCAGCACTTCACTGACTGCCGTGTTGGAGGCATCTGCTGTGAGGGTGGTCGGAACATCTGTCATGGAGTCTGCTAGCAGCGCAGCATTTGCCAAAGCTTCCTTCGCCTTCACGAAGGCAGTCATGAAGGCCTCATCCCAGGTAATGTCCTCGGCCTTTCCCACCATTAGGGTGAACAGAGGGCGTATGATTCGGGCTGCTGAGGGAATGAAGACGTGATAGAAATTCACCATGCTGAAGAACTCCTGCGGGCTATTGACCATGTTGGGTCTGGTGAATTAGCGGATTGCGTTGACTTTGGCTTATAATGGCATTGTGCCATCTTTGGTGATCTTTTGGACCAGGAAATCGATTGAGTCGAGCCTGAACTGACACTTGGCCTGGTTGATGGTGAGGCTGAAATCACACAGGCGGGTGTAGAGTGTGTGGTGGTGGGGGAGATGCTCCTGACAACTGCTGCTAGCCACCAGTATGTCATCTAAGTAGATGAAAGTAAAGTTCAGGTCATGCCCCACTGCGTCCATCAGCCACTGGAAGGTCTGTGTGGCGTTCTTCAGTCCGAAAGGAATGCAAAGGAACTCAAATAAGCTGAACAGGGTGATGATGGTGGTCTTGGGGATGTCTCCTAGGTGTACTGGGATCTGGTGGTATCCCGGAACTAGGTCCACTTTGGAGAAAATCTTTGCCCCGTGCAGGTTTGCCGCAAAGTCCTGAATGTGCAGCACGGGGTGGTGGTTAGGGGTGGTGGTCTCATTCAGCTGGCGGTAGTCGCCGCAGGGTCTCCAGACCCCTGCTGCCTTGGGCACCATATAAGGGGGGAGTCCATGGGTTGTCAGATTGCCAGATGATCCCCAATTCCTCCATTTTTTTTGAACTCCTCCTTTGCTAGGCAGAGCACGTCTAGGGGGGAGTCTGTGGGCTCTGGCATGGAGTGGCAGTGCCTGGATTGGTATAAGGTGCTGCACCCCATGTTTGAGCATGGTTGCTGTGAATTGTGGGGCTAGAACTGACGGCTAGTCTGCCGAGAGTTTGGAGAACTTGTCCCCCTGAGAGTCTGATGGAGTTCATGTGTGGGGCTGGGAGCTTGGCTTCACCTAAAGAGAACATCGGAACATTTTGGCATGAACCAGTCATTTCCCAGGCTGTTGGCTTGCAGAAAGTCCGCTCCCAGGAGTGGTTGGTCCATGATGGCTAGTGTGAAATCCCACGTGAAATCGCTGGTACCAAACTGCAGCTGGACTGTGCGGGGTGCTGTACGTCCATATAATACTGCTGTTTGCCGCCCTCAGGGTGGACCCTGCCTTCCTGTTTCGGGTGTCGTTCCCTGTTGGGGGAATGATGTTGATTTCCGCTCCAGAGTCGACCAAGAAGCGGCATCCAGCTAGTCTGTCCCAGATGTACAGGAGACTATCCTGGTGGCCTGCCACCGTAGCCATTAGCGGCAGCTGGCTCTGGCATTTCCTGGAAACGTACATGGTGGGCGACAGCAGCGGGATTCTGTGCCCCATCTCTGGTTGAGGAAACACCACTGCTTGTTGGTTTGGGGACCTTCTGCTTGTTGGGGGTGGTTGGGGTTATAGCTGGTTGTGGTTCCTGGTAACTTGTGCGATGGGCACCGCAGTTTCTTTCTTGGCTCTCCACAGCATGTCTGCTCAAGCCGCCAGCTTACGGGGTCAGTTAGCAGCAGGTGTATGTCTCCTGGTAGTTGTTCCGGGATCGCCTGCTCGAACATGATGCAGGAAGAGTGGCCTTCAGCTAGGACCAGCATTTCATTCATTAACGCTGATGGGGATCTATCCCCTAGGCCTTCTAGGGGGAGCAAGCGGGTGCCCTGTTTGCGGTGTGAGAGGCCGAAAGTTCTTATGAGAAATTCATTTTTTTATATTTTATTTGTAGTTTTCAAAGTTGAACTCAACAGTTTATACACGTCAACAGTTTTTTACAAATCTGGTCAATTTCAACTTATCCTTGTCCTATCTATGGGAATTTTCTGTCGAGTCCAAACCTAACACTCCTTCCCCTTTCTCCCTCCACCTCCAGCCCATTCCCTTGACCTCCAACCCTTAACACTTAGACAACCAAAGAAAAAAAACATTTAAGACATTAAAACGTGCAAAACATGGGAATAAGTCATATCAGGGAGTTGTGGGTCTGGCCTGGCCTACCAGCCAGAGATTGGGCCGATTTTTCCTTTGTTTTCCTGGCTGGACTGAGGCAGACCTCTTGTTCCCCCTTCCCCCACACCCCTCCCCCCCCACCCTCCAGTGACTGGGGAGGAATTGGGGTGAACTGGGCTCTGAGGCAAAGTTATCTCTTTCACAACCGTGCTCCTATATGGCTCAGGTATGGTTGCCAAATTTTTTGTAAGGTGACGTAACTTCCCCTCAGGTTACAGGTAACTTTCTCCAGGGAAACACAGGCTTGCATCTCCCTGCTCCATTGTGCAATACTCAGGCAAGAGTCAGATTTCCAGGTAATCGCTATGCATTTCTTGGCCACTGACAAATTGAATTTGGAATTTTGACTGCTTAATTGTAAGTCTTATGTCCATCATGTTACCCAACGGGAGCAGCTCAGGATCCTGTGGGAATTCCTTACCTATGATTTTCCCCAGGACTTCACCAAGATATGTCCAGAAGCCTCACCTTGGTACATGTCCAGGTCACGTGCACAAATGTCCCTGTCTCAATATCGCAACTGAAACACTGATGTGATAGTTCCAGCTTGGACCTGCTAATCTTTTGCAGCGTCAGTTACAGTTGGTGCAAGAAATTATATTGCACCAGCTTGTACCTCGCATTGATTACTGCTGTCATGCTGATCTGACATAGGGTGGACCAGCACCGCTCATCAATCATTGTTCCCAGATCTGACTCCCACCTCTGTCTCGATTTGTGATGACCTCGTTTGGGTCCTTACACTTGGAGCAGGAAGTACATTGCTGAAATAAATTTCTGTGTGATTTCCCCCTTCGAATCATGGTCTCTATGTCACGGCACTTTGGTAGCGCCATAGATGGACCTAATTTGTCCTGTAAAAAAGATCTTATCCGAAGGAACTGTGGAATGTCTTATTTGACAAATCGTATTTTTGCATAAGCTGCTCAAATTACATTAATTGCCCCTGATCTTAACAGCCCTCTATACATCTGACACCATTCCTGTGGCAGGCGTTTAAGATCTTGTTACCTACTGCCAAAGTTATTAGCCGGTTTGGAGTCAGGGGTTTTTTTTGGAATCAGCCCCAATTTTATTCCTAAGTACCGATTAATGTCACCCCAGATGCGACTAATCTGCTTTAGTATGGGGCTGTCTGTCTTTCCAGAGAGCAATTTGACATCCCATTTGTAATTAAAGTCCTTTGCTAACTTCTCATCTACTAAGTGCAGACCAATTTGTGCCCAGGATGATACCTCTCCCCCACCTCCCCCGCCCTCCAAAGAGTGAGGAGATGTACCTCAGCTGGGCTGCCCAATATTTTTTTTTAAGTCCGTCATCCATAATCTGCCCAGACTATAGTCCCAGGTCAATTTCTCCACAGAGACCCTGGCTTCCTTCCTGTTCCATAAGAACATTCTTATCCGTGAGAGCAGGGCCTGGGCAACATCACAGGCAAGGTCAGAAGGAGATACTGGAGTCTTGGTAGCACATTCATTTTCACACAGTTGACCCTGCCCAGCAACATTATGGGCAGGGACATCCATCTGTTTAGGTTCTCATTGAGGTTTTCCAGTATGGGAGTTTAATTTAATTTGTACAAATTGTTTAGATTATTATCTATTTTGATTCCCTCATACGTGATCTCATTTTGTTGCCACTTTAGGTAACTATTTTTCCGTCATTGACTATAATCCCCTCTTGTAAGTGGCATAACCTCACTCTTATCCCAATTAATCTTGTACCTGGAAACATTCCCGTCATCTTCCAGATTGGAGCGCAGCTTGGGCAACGGGTTTATTGGGTCTGTCAAATATATCAATACATCATCAGCAAATAAGCAGGATTTTATATTCTTCCTGGGCCACTCGGTACCCTTTAATGTCTGAATTTTGATGAATGGCCTCAGCCAGTGGTTCCATGGCCAGTATGAACAGAGCTGAAGATAGTGGGCATCCCTGTCTGCTTGATCTTATGAGTAGAAAGGCTGAAGAAACTTGCCCATTAGTCACAAGTTTCGCCTTGGATGCATGATACAGCACCCTTATCCAATTAATGAGTGTTTGCCCTAGCCCTATGTTATACAGGACTTTGAATAATGCTTTTTCTGCACCAAAAGCGAGTCCCCCCTTCATTTCTGGCTTGCGCCAAATGTATTAAACTTAGTAATCTGCCCGCATTATCAGCCTCCTGTCTTTTTTGTACAAAGCCCACTTGATCTTTGTTGATTAGTTACATAGGAAGAGGAACACAGGAAGTAGGAACAGGAGTAGGCCAAAAATTGCCCATCGAGCCTGCTCCGCCATTCAGTATGATCATGGCTGATCTAATTTATGACCTAACTCCACCTACCTGCCTTCTCCCCATATCCCCTAATTCCTCTATCATGTAAAAATTTATCTAACCGAATTTTAAATATGTTTAATGAGGCAGCCTCAACCACGTCCCTGGTTAGAGAATTCCAAACATTCACCACTCTCTGGGAAAAACTATTTTTCCTCATCTCTGTCCTAAATCTACTCCCGTGAATCTTGAGACTGTGTCCTCTCGTTTTAGTTTCCCCGGCCAGCTCAAAAAACCTTCCTACATCTATCCTATCCATACCTTCATAATCCTATATGTTTCTATAAGATCTCCTCTCATTCTTCCGAACTCGAGCGAATATAATCCTAGACGATTTAATCTTTCATCATAAGTCAACCCCTTCATCCCAGGGATCAACCAAGTCAACCTCCTCTGGACTGTCTCCAAAGCCAGTCTATCTTCCTCAAATATGGAGACCAGAACTGGACACAGTACTCCAGGTGCGGTCTCACCAGTACCTTATACAGTTGCAACATTACCTCCCTACTCCTGAATTCAATTCCTCTAGCGATGAAGGCCAACATTCCATTTGCCTTCTTAATAACCTGCTGCACCTGCAACCTAACTTTTTGCGATTCAGGCACAAGCACTCCCAAGTCGCTCTGCACAACATCATGTTGTAGTTTTTCATCCTTTAAATAATATTCAGCTCTTTTATTTTTCTTGCCAAAGTGGATAACCTCACACTTACTAACATTGTACTCCATCTGCCAGACTTTTGCCCACTCATCCAGCTTAACTATATCCCTCTGCAGACTCTCCACATCCTCATTACAATTTGCTCAATTTGGTGTCATCCGCAAACTTGGCTACACCACATTTTGTCCCCTCCTCCAAGTCATCAATGTAAATGATGAACAGTTGTGGGCCTAGCACCGACCCCTGCGGCACCCCACTTACCACTCTCTGCCAACCTGAAAAACTCCCACTTATCCCGACTCTCGGCCTCCTGTCAGACAACCAATTTTCAATCCATGCCAATATACTTCCCCGGACTCCACTTTCCTGTAACTTACTGATAAGTCTCTTGTGCAGCACCTTATCAAATGCTTTCTGGAAATCCAAATATACAACATCAACCTGTTCCCCTCTATCCACTGCACCCATTATATCCTCAAAGAATCCTAACAAGTTTATCAAACAAGATCTTCCCTTTCTAAAACCATGCTGCATCTGCCTGATTGAACACTTACGTTCCAAAAGTTTCATTATTTCATCTTTAATGTTAGCTTCAAGAATTTTTCCAACTACAGACGTCAAGCTAATTGGCCGATAATTTCCAGTCTTCTGCCTACATCCCTTCTTAAAAAGTGGCATTTGCTGACTTCCAGTCTGTCGGGACCTGCCCAGAATCCAAGGAATTTTGGTATATGACCACCAATGCATCAACTATAACTTCTGCCATTTCCTTCAGAACCCTTGGATGCATATCATCAGGACCAGGTGATTTGTCTGGCTTTAGTCCCATTAGCTTCTCCATCACTACTTCCTTTGTAACAACTATTTTATCAAGGCCCTCCCCAACATTCGCATCCTTAACTCCGCACTTGGGCATGATGGACGTGTCTTCCACCGTGAAGACTGACAAAATATTTGTTCAATGCCTCGGCCATTTCCTCATTTTTTGCTGCCAGTTTTCCTTTCTCATCCTCCAAGGGTCCACCCTCTTCCGTTTTATATATTTATAAATTTTTTTGCTTTCTGTTTTTATATTTTGTGCCAATTTACTTTCATCATCCTTTTTCCCATTTTTTATTACCCATTTTGTTGTCTCTTAAAGTTATCCCAATCTTCTATTTTCCCACTGCTCTTTGCAGCATTATACATCTGTGCCTTCAATTTTATACTCTCCTTTATTTCCTTTGTTAACCACGGTTGATTTTTCCCTCCTTTGCTGCCCTTTTTCCTGACCGGAATATATTTTTGTTGAGCATTACAAAATATTTATTTGAAAATCTTCCACTGTTCCTCAACTGTTTCATCAATTAGCCTGTGCTCCCAGTCCACTCTGCCCATTTCCTCTCTCATCCTATGGTAGTCACCCCTGTTTAAGCATAATATATTAGTTTTAGATCTAACTATTTCCCCTTCCATCTGAATGAGAAATTCAATCATACTATGATCGCTATTTCCTAGATGGTTTCTGACTATTACATTATTTACTCTACCTATCTCATTGCACAACACTAGATCCAGGAGAGCATTTTCTCTTGTTGGTTCCTTAACATGCTGATCAAGAAAGCTATCGCGGATGCATTCTAAGAAGTCCTCTTCCAGACTCCCACGACCAACTTGATTTTCCCAATCTATGTGGAAGTTAAAGTCCCCCATGACTACTGCTGTATCATTATTACATGCCTCACTTATCTCTCTATTTATTTCCTGTGCCACTAAACTATTGTTATTTGGTGGGCGATAGATAACACCCACCAATAATTTTTTCCCTTTGTTATTCTTTATCTCTACCCAAATGGACTCAACATTATGCTCTTTAGATCTTATATAATTCCTCACTACTGTCTGGAGCTCATCTTTGATTAAGAGTGCAACTCCACCTCCCTTACCATCCTGTCTATCTCTTTGCACCACCTGATACCCTTGAAAGTTTAATACCCATTTTTGGTCACCTTGTAGCCATGTTTCCGTGATGGTGACCAAATCATAGGCATGGGTACCGATTTGAACCTCAAGTTCACTAACCTTATTTCTAATACTGCGGGCATTCAGATAAAGTGCCTTTATGTTCTTTATCCTTTTAATATCTAGTGACTTCTGTGACCTTTTCTTTTGATTTTTCTCCCCACTATTTTTCTTTGTAATTTTCTTAACACTATCATTGACCCGAAAACTCACTGCACCATCTGATTTTTTACTTTCTCCTCCCAACATTACTTTTCTTATTTTACTTTTCCTGACCATTACTTTATCATCCCTACCCTTCTCCCTATCACTCTGGTTCCCATACCCCTGCCAAATTAGTTTAAACCTTGCCCCACTGCTGTACCAAACATACTTGCCAAAATGTTGACACCTTTTGGATTTAGGTGCAACGCGTCCTTCTTGTAAAGATCATGCCTTCCCCAAAAGAGATTCCAAGCATCCAAGAAGCCAAATCCTTGCCCTGTACACCAGCACCTCAGCCACATGTTCATTTTCCTTATCCTTACATTCTTTTCATCACTTGCATTTGGAACAGGTAGTAATCCCGAGATCACCACCATAGCGTTCCTGTCTTTCAGCTTTCGTCCCAGCTCACTGCAATCCCTTTTCATTACCTTCTCCCTTTTCTTGTCAATGTCGTTTGTACTCACATGTACCAAGACATTAGGCTGCTCTCCCTCTCGTCTCAGAATATTTTGGACCCGATTTGTGATATCTCATACCCTTGCACCAGGGAGGCAGCACACCATGCGGGTATACTTATCTGGCTCACAGAACCTCCTGTCTGTACCCCTGACAATGGAGTCCCCAATAACTACTGCATTTCTCCTTTTCCTTTTCTTTTGCACCATTCTGTCAGGCTCATTGCCATTGAACTGATGCCTGTGGTAAATGCTTCACCAATCTGTTTGCCTGGGCTTTAGCTATTATCTTATCTGTATTTAACAGCAAAATAGGTCTATGAGGACAGCTTTAATGGGTCCTTATCTGTTTTCAAAATCATCATAATGATTGCTGTTGATAAAGATTCCAGATGTCTGTGGGTCTCCATTGCCTGATCTATCACCTCCATATCAAGAGGTATCAACAGATCCTTGAATTCCTTATAAAATTCAGGTGGAAACCCATCTTCTCCCTGAGACTTATTGGCTTGCAGCGAATTCATATGCTCACTATTTCTTCCTCCATAAAAGGGAAATCTAGGCCTTCTTGCCCTCCAGGTCCAAGATTGGTAACTCTATCTTGGATAGGAACTCACCAGTTTTGTTTGATTTCCCTTCCATTTCTGAATTGTATAAACCTTCATAAAATTCCTGGAAGGGATCATTCATTTTCTTTGGCTTGTAAGAGATCCTGGCATCCCCATTTGTATCACATTGATCATTCTTGAGGCTTGTTCTGCTCTCAACTGCCATGCCAGGACCTTATAGGCTCTCTCCCCTCATTCATACTATATGTTTGTAGAGTTTTATATTTTATCTTCTTTTTTGCTAAGACCCTATATTGGTCTTCTGAGCCCGAATTTTAAATGCCCATTTCTCAACGAGCGATTTCTTGCTCTGATTCACCTACCTCCCTCTTGTATTCTTTCTTTATTGTCTTAGTATATCCAATTATTTGAACCCCTCAAATACGCTTTGAGGGTGTCCCTTGAAAGGAATTTATCTGGAGTGGAGGTGCAGTTAGCCTAACAAGGCAGATCTATCTGCGTTCTTATAAAGCTACAAAACTCCAGTTTCTTTAACAGCAATGCATTAGGACATGATCTGAATACCGTTTCCTGTTTGCTCGGCATCTCTATCCTGACTACTAAAGGAGAATGGTCTGAAAGCAGTCTTGCCATGTACTCAGTCTCCATGATACTACCCTCTCTATGGACTGAAGCCTCTCTGACTCATGTCTTTCGCACCCGTTGCAGCCGCCGCTAGGATCACCCAGGCTACAAGGGTGCTTCATCTGCCACTCCCAACATGGGAGGGGGGTCAAACCTCTCTCTCCCAACCTCGTCGATCTTGGGGCTTCCATCTGCCATCAATCTGGGACCATGACCTCTCCCAGAACGGAGTCCTTCTGCTGGATGGGCTGCTGTTTTGAAGTGGCTGTTTCTTCAGTGGGCCTCAACGCAGCCCCACATGTTCCTTGCCACAAGGCTCCTCAGCTCTGATCTTCAATTTCAGAGATGTTTCCTTCCCAGTGGATTTACATTTTTTTTTGGTCATTTTTACTTTCATAACATGTTCCCATGCCTCTTGTACATATTCTGGTAGTTCCTTTGAAATTTTCTTTAATTTTATCTCTCCTTCGGGAGCTCTGGGATCGTGCCGTCTACCCTCTCCACATGACGTGACCTCCACCCCTTTATGAGGAGTTCTTTGAACACTGTGTACTTGCCCTCTTCCGGAGACATCTGTATAAAATTTACAACCCAGCTCGTTGTTTCCTCATCAAGGGAGCTGACTACATTGTAGTAGTGGGCGGAATCTGAGGTTTCTCGCTAGATGTTGAACTGTGCCTCTGCCTGGTCGAACTACACAAGTGGTCGTGATGTCCAGAAAGTTGTCAGATTCGGTGAGACTGCATTGGGGTCACCAATTGTAGCGATGCACTACACACAGAACTAGAACAAACAGATGGGCTCAGTCGGAGCTGTAGTTCTAACTGGTTTAATCAGCATTCACTCGACTGGCTTTTTCGCACTTTTAGTTCCCACTGGATGTGACGTTGCCCGCTAATACAAAAGATTCTTCGTGCGCAGGGGCTTTGCTCCACGATGAAGAGGAGTTCTCCTCTTAAGAGCGGTTCTCCTTAGCCGTGTGAGGCCACCATTTGCACCGGTTCAATTGTGTAATTAGTGGGCCACCATGGTAGTTCTATTTTCAAGAGTCCAAGTTTGATTCAGTTATTAATTCCCAGCAATGATTTTGGTTGATGGTTTCTTCCATTAGAACAAAAAATAAATATATTCCTCATTTAATCATGACCCTTGTGACTCATGGGATTAAAAGTACAACTGTCACATTGTTCAATTATATGAGGAGAAATGCCCTTGTAATGAATGTGGTAATTGATGCAGGTAATGTTTAATAGCTTTGTTTGAAAAATAAGTTTGGTTAGTATCATTAGTGAATGGCAGACTAAGTTATTTTTTTGCAAAAATGCAATTAAATCTTAGGAAACAGCAAATGTCCATCACAAATGTAAAGTTAATGCAGTGTTGAGAAGCACCTTCACGGGAGGACGTGCGCATCCACAATAAAATGCTCCTCCAGATTCTGTGCTTTGCTAATTTAGTTATTTCTAGCATTCATTAAAGTCACCAAATTGCTACTTGCTTTCTCAACACCATAGCTCCATGGAGACAGCACCAATATTTAACTCTTCAGAAGAGGTCATTAAATCTATACATTCCTTCATTGTGGGGGATTTAAAAGGGAGTAAATATAGACTCAGGATGAGCCTTTTTTTTAAAAGGTGAAGACCACTGGCTGTTAATAAACCAAAAAAATCTCTCTTAATTACTCGGTGGCAGAAACTATCTAATAACCTTCTCTCTTCAAAGATTTTCTGGTTTCTAAATGAGAATTTATATTCCCATACACTAAACAGCAATTAAGTTTCAAAAAAATTGTGGATGGCATCACACTGTCATAAAGAAAGTTCAGCTTTTATCATTTTAAATCTGATTAATTTTATCCTTAACATGAAACATCAAGTCCTATTTGAGAGTACCACAGAAATCACTTCTTGAAAAAAAACATTGATGGGTGTTTTTTTAATTCTTCACAAGAGTGAAGAAACTAATACAGCAGGCCACCTGATCTTATTGTTTACTGAAAGTTGAAAATTACTCTTTAAGCCTTTATCAGAAAGAGTAATGGAGAGATTCAACATGGCCCTTGAGTTCACACCAAAGTTCAATAACTAATCCTGCATTCATCCTATTTTTAAAATATTCCACCCATATTCTCATGAACCTCCACCACATTATGTCACTCACCTATACAGCGGGGGATATTTACAGTGGCCGATAAACCTACATGGAAAGAATCCAGAGCACCCCAGAGGGTGCCAATGAAGTTATAGGGAAAACATCCAAACACTGCAAAGGGAGAGGGTGATGGGGTGGCTGTATCAGCTCTGCCAATGCACCTCCCTATTACAGCGCTGAAAATGTCCTCAATCACAACCAATATCCATAACTTTGCTCTTCCAAGAACCAGCAATGAGATAATACACTTGAAGCATTACGTTATCTGGATTGTGAGCGAGTTATATGGGTGAGTAAAATGCTACAGCTCTTCTGGTGTGGGGAAACTTGATGGAATGGGCATCAATAAGTATCCAGTTACTTCAGTGATAGTTTATTTAAGAATTTATGTCCTGGAAAATAAAAAAATAATTAATTTTCAAAAAGCAGAAATTCTAGGAGGCTGTTAAAATATCAATTTCTCTTTTTTTATTAAAACCTTGCTTTATCAGATTTAAAATGGTGAATACAGTAGAACCGCTGGTATCCAGCACGTATGGGGATTGGTAGATGCTTAATAAGTGAAGTTTCCCAATGCTTGAGGCCTACTGTTACAAATGTTACGAGCCCAGAGGACCCCAAAACCCAGCAGCAATAGAAATTCACCAAGACAAATGGTTACTTAAACAAAAGTTGCTTTTAATTATCTTTAAACATGAAAACGGGATCAAACTTTAACTTATTACTATTAACTTAACCCCCTTCTAATTCTAGGCACAAGTGTATGCAATGAGTGTGTAAGTTCAGAAAAGTACTTTAATTCACAGTCCAATCTCACTTCTCACTCCTCCAAGTTCACTAGTTGCAGACAATTCTTACACTGTGCACAGAATTTAACATTTATGAAGTTCACCAGGCTTTGGTGTTTTAAAGGTAAATGGTTACCACTCAGGAAGGTTCTTGTCAGTTTTCAGAGAGAGATTTGTTGCTTGTTGGACACCCACAACTGATTCCTTTCAACCTGCCACTTCAGTGTCTTGCCGAAGAAACCTGCCCCATCAGGGTTTTCCAGATTTTCTTTCTGGTCACCACAGAGTTCCTTTTCATTTCTCTTATTTCAAGTGAAACATTATGCAGCCAGCCATCTCCTCTTGTATGAATCATAAGGACTTTGACCAGGCTGAACTAAGAACTCACAACCTGTCTTCCAAATGGGATTTTTCCACAAGCTTGCCAGCTTGTCCTGTTCCAGTCCAAGCTGCTGCTGCAGCTGAACTGTAGAACTGAATTCTCTCTCTCTCTCTCTCTCTCTCTCTCACAGAGAAAACCACATGACCCTCTTAGAACAGCTATCTGCACTCAGTCTGTGGCACCAGACCCAATCTTCTGAGTTTGTTCATCTGTTGCTTTCCAAAACAATAATCCATTTCTCCACAGCATGTCCAATTAACACCTACTTGTCAAGTCCTTATAGGCATTCTTCAAAGTTTTTACAAAGGCACCTGGAGCCTGGACTGTCTGGCTTGAGCAGAGCTCTGGCATTTTCAATAAGATCCATTTTGAAGTGTTTGTATGTGACCTACACTAAAAAATCCTTCCACAATTTATTTTCTTTTAAACATATAAGGCAATATAAGGCCTAATTAAAACATCTGCATTAAGAATAAACAGCTTAAAATACAAAAATACTAGACTGTACTTACACTGAATATGCTTCACTTACATGAATATATAAATCTTAAAGCATTTTACTTTAATTTCAGTCACACTCTTTGAAAACATTGAACCCTTGCTGCATCTGCAGGTTCCTCCCCCCACCACAGAACCGCCAAACAATAATTATATATAATAATTAGCCCCTCCTCCCCCAAGTTTACAAATAAACCCTTTGACAGAGTGACTCTTACTAAGCTGGGCTAAGGAGACTCTTAAACAGACACCTCAACGGTGAGTGGCATTAATCATCTCCTTATCCTGGGCGACACCATTGCTGTCGCACACAACTTTATTCAAACAGCTGCTACAAGGGGGACTTCGATGGCCTAATTTTAAAAATTTTTATAAAGCAGCTCAACTTAGATTTTTGTCTTCTTGTTATCAGACCGATGCGAAGATTACATGATGCAAATTGAATTGATTAAAATAGGAGAAAGTAATTCTGAATGTATTTTATATAAATGGCAAAAGAGGTTATTTAAAGGAAGTATATACTCAAAGTATGGAGTGGAGTACATTCGGAAAGAGGAATGAAGTATGATATTAAATCAAAATTCTTTAATTCTTTTCATGGTTAATAATTGTTATTTGATGTTTGGTATAATTGTGGAATAAAAAAATAAGGGATTGTTTTTTAAGATCCGTTTTTTGACTTTTGATCAATTGTAAGTTACGTTTAATATACCACATAACACTATTTTTTCTTATCAACTGAAATCATGTTTAAAAATAAAATTAGGGAGGAATTTTAAATTACCAGAACAAAGTCCATTTGAATATCTAATAACGGATATGTTTATTGAAGGGAGAGGAGAGGAGAGGAGAAGAGAGGAGAGAAGAGAAAAGGAGAGAAAAGGAGAGAGGAGAAGGACAGAAAAGAAAAGAGTCCGGGGCAGGTAAGAAAACTTTTAAAAAAGTCTCTTACCAGGGTCTGCGGGGAGGATTTGGCGTCGGAGGCGGCCATTGGTTGAGCGAGCGTACAGGAGAGTGTGTAGGGGTTAATTGGTAAAGGGCCAATAAATAAGAGGGACAGCGAGCGGCCCAGCGAGTGAGTGGCCCAGTGAAGGAGTGGGACTTCCAGGCTTTGGCTCATCAGGCTTCGGCGAAAGCAGGCGGAGAGAAAGCTAAGATAGTCTTTATTACTACTTCATTGGGGTAAGGGATGAGTGTTAAGGCTGTGTGTTGTCGGGAGTGCCGGATGTGGGAGGTCCTGGAGTCTTCCAGACTCCCGGATGTCCATATCTGCACTAGGTGTGTCGAGCTGCAGATTCTCAGGGACCGTGTTAGGGAACTAGAGCTGCAGCTCGATGACCTCAGGCTGGTTAGGGAAACAGAGGAAATCATAGACAGGAGTTACAGCCAGGTGGTCACGCCAGGGCCACGGGAAGATGAAAGGTGGGTAAATGTCAGGAGAGGGACAAAAAAACGTAAGGTGCCAGAGAGGAGCCCTGTGAATGTAACCCTCAGCAATAAGTACGCCCCTTTGAGTACTGTTGAGGGGGACATCAAGGTTGGGGGGAGCGACAGTGGCTGTGCCTCTGGCACGAGGTCGGCCCTGTAGCTCAGAAAGGGAGGGAAAGGAAGAGGAGGGCAATTGTGGTAGGAGACTCCATAGTTAAGAGGACGGATAGGGGATTCTGCGGACGCAGCAAGGAGAACCGGATGGTGGTTTGCCTCCCTGGTGCCAGGGTCCGGGATGTTGCTGCTCGTGTCCCAGATATCCTAAAGTGGGAGGGACAGGAGCCAGAGGTCGTGGTACATGTAGGTACCAATGACATAGGGAGAATTAGAGAAGAGGTCCTAAAAAGTGAGTACAGGCAGTTAGGTAGGGAGTTAAAAAGAAGGACCGCAAAGGGGGTAATCTCTGGATTACTCCCTGTGCCACGTGACAGTGTGAATAGAAATAGAATGAGGTGGAGGATTAACACGTGGCTGAAGGGGTGGAGTAAGGGGCAGGGTTTTAAGTTTCTGGATAACTGGGACCTTTTTTGGGGAAGATGTGACCTGTACAGTAAGGACGGGTTACACTTAAATCCCAGGGACACCAGAATCCTGGCAGAGGTATTTGCTAGGGCTACTCAGGATCCTTTAAACTAGAATGGCTGGGGGGAGGGAACAAAATAGTACAGAGCAGTAAGGAGAAGGTTAGAATGCAAACAAAGAAAGTTTGTAGTAAGTATTTGAATATGGATGGGCAGGTGATAGAGAAGGGAAATGCTCTGGAAGAAGATGAAGGGCAATTGGTGAGGAAAAGTAAATAATGTTGTTATTAAAGATGAGGGAAAACAGGGATTAAAAATTGGGAAATCTCTGAAATTCATATATTTTAATGCCAGGAGTATTGTAAAAAAGGTGGATGAGCTGAAGGTGTGGATTGATACTTGGAAGTATGATGTGGTAGCGATTAGTGAGACATGGTTGCAGGAGGAATGTGATTGGCAGCTGAATATCCCTGGGTTTCGTTGTTTTAGGTGTGATAGAGTCGGAGGGGCAAGAGGAGGTGGGGTTGCATTGCTTGTCAGGGAAAATATTACAGCGGTGCCTAGGAAGGATAGATTAGAGGGCACATCCACGGAGGCTATTTGGGTGGAACTGAGGAGTAGGAAAGGAGAGGTTACACTTGTAGGGGTGTATTATAGACCACCCGGAGGGGACCGAGACCTAGAGGAGCAAATCTGTAGGGAGATAGTAGATATTTGTGATAAGCACAGGGTTGTAATTATGGGAGATTTTAATTTTCCACATATAGATTGGGAAACACATTCTGTGAAAGGACTGGATGGGTTAGAGTTTGTGAAATGTGTGCAAGATAGTTTTTTACAACAATATGTAGAGGTGCCGACCAGAGAAGGAGCAGTGTTAGATCTACTGTTGGCAAATGGGATGGGTCAAGTGACAGAAGTTAGTGTTGGCGAGCACTTCGGGTCCAGTGATCATAATGCCATCAGCTTCAATGTCATTATGGAAAGAGAGAAGTCAGGGCCAAGGGTTGAGGTTTTTGATTGGGGAAAAGCTAGATTTGAGGAGATGTGAAAGGACTTGCAGGGTGTGTATTGGGACAATTTGTTTTATGGGCAGGATGTAGTAGAGAGATGGAAGTCTTTTAAAGATCAGATTTTGAGAGTGCAAAAGCTTTATGTTCCTGTTAGGTTAAAAGGAGGGGCAAAAGGTTTGAGAGAGCCGTGGTTTTCAAGGAATATTGGAAACTTGGTTCAAAGAAAAAGGGAGGCGTGCATTAGATATAAGAAGCATGGAGTTAAGGAGATGTTTGAAAGATACATTGAATGTAAGAGGAATCTTAAGAGAGGAATTAGGAAAGCTAAAAGAAGGTACGAGGAAAATATGGCAAGCAGGGTGAAAACTAATCCAAAAGAGTTCTACAAATATGTTAATGGTAAAAGGAAAGCTAGAGACAAAATTGGTCCCTTAGAAAAACAGAGCGGAAAACTGTGTGTGGAGCCTAGAGAAATGGGGGAGATATTGAACAGTTTCTTTTCTTCGGTATTCACTAAGGAGAAGGATGTTGGGAGATGTGAGATAAAAAAAGCAAATTGGGTAAATATGGGGAATATAGAGATTACAAAAGGTGTAGTTTTAAGGCTTTTGAAGAATATAAAGGTGGATAAGTCTCCGGGACCAGACGGGATCTTCCCCAGGACATTGAGAGAAGTGAAGGAGGAAATAGCAGAGGCTCTGGCGGTAATTTTCCAAATGTCATTAGATATGGGGATAGTGCCGGAGGATTGGCGCATTGCGCATGTGGTTCCGTTAATTAAAAAGAGTTCAAGGAGGAAGCCTGGCAACTATCGGCCTGTAAGTTTGACGTCTGTGGTAGGTAAATTAATGGAGAAAGTTCTTAGAGATAGTACTTATAAATATCTGGATAGACAGGGTCTGATCAGGAGCACTCAACATGGATTTCTGGGAGGAAGGTCATGTTTGACCAATCTGATTGAATTTTTTGAAGAGGTGACTAGGAATGTGGATGAGGGTAGCGCAGTGGATGTTGTCTATATGGACTTCAGTAAGGCCTTCGATAAGGTACCACATGGAAGGTTAGTTAGGAAGGTGCAGTCTTTAGGTATAAATTTTGAGATAGTCAAATGGATTGAACATTGGCTGAAAGGGAGAGGCCAGAGAGTGGTAGTGGATAATTGTCTGTCAGGTTGGAGGCCGGTGACCAGTGGTGTGCCTCAAGGATCTGTATTGAGCCCATTGTTGTTCGTTATATACATTAATGATCTAGATGATGGGGTGGTGAATTGGATTAGTAAATATGCAGACGATACTAAGATAGGTGGAATAGTGGATAATGAAGAAGGTTTTCAAGGATTGCAGAGGGATTTGGGCTGCTTAGAAAAGTGGGCTGAAAAATGGCAGATGGAATTTAATGCTGATAAGTGTGAGGTGCTTAATTTTGGTAAGAAGAATCAGAATAGGACATACATGGTAAATGGGAGAGCATTGATGAATACAGAAGAGCAGAAAGATTTAGGAGTAATGGTACATCGTTCCCTGAAGGTAGAAACTCACGTGAATAGGGTGGTGAAGAAGGCTTTTAGTATGCTGGCCTTTATCAATCATTGCATGGAATATAGGAGTTGGGAGGTGATGTTGAGATTGTATAAGACGTTGGTGCGGCCTAATTTGGAGTTCTGTGTGCAGTTCTGGTCCCCTAATTATAGGAAGGATATAAACAGAGTGGAGAGAGTGCAGAGAAGGTTTACCAGAATGTTACCTGGGTTTAAGCATCTAGAGTATAGGGAGAGATTGGACAGATTAGGTCTTTATTCTTTGGAGCGTAGAAGGTTGAGAGGGGATTTGATAGAAGTATTTAAGATTATAAAAGGGATAGACAGAGTGGATGTGGATAGACTATTTCCGTTAAGAGGAGGAAAGATTAAAACAAGAGGACATGAGTTAAGAATTAAGGGGCAGAGGTTAAGAGGTAACATGAGGGGGAACTTCTTTACTCAGAGAGTGGTAGCCGTGTGGAATGATCTTCCGGGAGAAATAGTGGCGGCGGAGTCAATTGTATTATTTAAGAAAAGGTTGGACAGGTATATGGATGAGAAGAAGATGGAGGGTTATGGGCATTGTGCAGGGAGGTGGGACTAGAAAGGGGTGTTTGGTTCGGTGCGGACTAGAAGGGCCTAATGGCCTGTTTCCGTGCTGTAATTGTTATGTTATGTTATTGAAAGATTTATTACTAATATGTATATCAAATTACAAGAGACTATTCAGAGAAAGGATTTCTTCAAATCCAAATTCAGATGGGAAAAAGATTTAAATAAACAGATTCAAGATGAAGTAGGGTCAAAATTATGCTATGAAAGTGTAACTAATACAATTAATGTTGGATATCAAATAGTACAATTTAATTTTTTACATGAATTATATTATACTTCCAACAAATTGCATGCTCTCCATTCAAATTGTTCTGATCAATGTTTTAGATGTAATAAAGAAGTAGGATCTTTCCTACATGCAGTCTGGCCATGTGAAAAGGTAGAAAAGTTTTGGAAAAATATGAGTATTTTATTGGGACAAATTTTGAAGACACAAATTTTGAAGGATCCCAGAGTATTTTTATTGGAAGATATTTCACAATTGAAGTTAGTTATTTTTAAGTGTAATAACTATAGCTGTAACATGGAAATCTGGTGATATTGTAGGATTGAACGGAATTGTTAAATTCTACACCATTAGAGAGAATAATGTATAATTTACGAAATCAACCAGAAAAATTTGATAAGATTTGGAAACCCTACATGGATTTTACTGGCTACGACTTTACCTCCAGTGTCCACCACGCCCTCCCCCTCCCCCCATCCAACCCACCCTAATTAGTTAAGGTTTAAGATGGTTATGTAAACAGCAATTAATTAATTAAAAGATATAGGTTTATTAGTCAGACTTTTCTTTTTCTTTTTTTCCTAATTTTTTGGGGAGGGAGGGAATGGGTGGGGATGGGGGGGTGGTGAAATACATAGAAACTGTACTTTTGTGTCATAGTTTTTATTATTTTTATTTTATGGATAAATACTGTTTATGTTTTGACGCAAATGGAAAATTAAATTAAAATAAGAACAGCTGCTACAAGCAAAACACGACCAAAGAGCTCCACTTGCTGAATATTTGCTCCCATCTTCACCAAAGGTTAATGTGTTACTTCAAAGAACATTTTACAATTTTAAACTTACGTATTTTTTACCTATTTTTTAAAAATTCTTATTTTTTTTTTTAATTTATTGATTTTAATTCTTAAAACTTATTTTCCATTGTATTTTTGCTGGTTGTTTGAAGCTGCTGGTTGCTTGAATTCCAGATAACCAGGGGTTTTACTGTTTACATATTAACAGTGGAAAGGAGTAAAAGCTATCAAAAGTTATTTTCAGTTTTAACCAGTAATAACAGTCTCCTTATTAGTATACTAAAATTTGGATCATTAATTTATGGCTAAATTTTGCTAAATATCACTGGGAAATAATGATCAACTGATTAAATATTAAATTTTCATAATGATCTCAAATAATATTCGAATTATCAATGTATAATATTCACTTTTCAGATTTAATTTGATTTTACTTTTCAAAAGCAATGGTGTAAAGTCATCTTCAATAACTTGTCTGCAGGTGCTGTGATTGTAGTTAAAGCACAGAACTGCTGGTGGAACTTAGATGATTTTGCAGAGTTCATAGATGTTTTGGGCCTGAGCACTTCCTCTTTGGTAATATATTTTTATTTCCTATGGACACTGCATTTTGATCTTCAATAATTTAGCTATCTATTTACAGTTTGATAGATTATCATCATGAACTGTTTTATAATAGTTGCTGTACAACATGAAGTTTCTGAATATTGAGTGATTAATCTATTTTAGTTTTGGACATATTGGAAAAGAACTTTGTAATACATCTTATCCATGCTCTGGATGGTCATTGCTGTAGTATTCCAGTAACTTTCCAGTTGATAGATCTCATGCTCAGTTGCAGCTAAAAAGGAATGGCAATTCCTCATGGGTAGTGCTTGGAGAGAAACTGAGTGGACATGGCAGAAATCAAAAGGTGGGGTAGGGGAAGAGACTGGGAACTCAGCTGTGACATTGATGGCTGAATGGGATATCATGGAGAGGAAAACATAAAAGGTGGGATCGAAGAATAGAAACACATCCAGCTTCTCTCCACCAACATGTTCAATCACCTGGCCCACCTTGTTCATACATTTCCTTCAATTCCATTCACTTCCTACAGACCAACAGTGAAAATACTGTATGGGAAAGTCCATGTGTTTAAGCTAAGCCTGCCTCTTGTGGAACAATTCTTGGCCTCAGTCCTATTGAAGTGCCTTCCCTCAACCCTTCTGTTAGTACATGAATGACTTCAATGGGGCTGCACATAGAGAACTCAAATAATTCATTACTTTTGCTGCCAATTTGCATCCTGCTCTAACTTTCACATGATCTATCTCTAATTCTTTCCTTTTTACTTGTCTCTCAAGAGATAGGAAAGTGACCAACATCTATGATGATGCCACAGACTTCCTCAGATGTTGATCATACTTCCTCCCCCAACTCTTTTCCATTCTCCCATTTCCTCCACCTCTGTAGTTCTTCTTTCTCCACCTTCCACACAGGTGCCTCTGAGATATCCCTTGATCATAACTGTGACTTCCACCCACCATAGTAAGCAGAGCTCTCAACCACATCTCATCTATTTCTAGTGCCGTTGCTTTCACTCTTCCTCCTTTAAGCCAGTGCAAGCCCTATGATTCCTCCGATGTTACCTCCAGCAAATAATCTTTCACAACTTGTTTCAGCTTCAATGCAGTTCCACAACCTGACACATCTTCCTCTCTGCATCCCTGTCAACGTATTAATGGAGCTTTTCCCATTGATCTTCCATCTTCAGCAACCACTATCCTCATCGTGTCTCTTTGCTTTACAACACTTGCTCTTTTATCTCACTCCTTTCACCATCCAGGGACACAATACAGTGGTCTCAGGTAAAGGAGCAATCGTATGCATTTCTTCCAATCTGGTGTATTGAGTTTGATGCTCACACTGGTCTGTTCTGCACTGGAGGAACACAATGCAGATTGGGTGAATGCAGTGTGAGAGATGATGGAATATGGGAAGTTAAGCAATTGCTAAATAGGAATGAATTAGGATGGGGTGAAGGGATCATGGAATAAGGGAAGTCAAGCAAGTGCTAAATAGGAATGAATTATGATGGGTTGAATAAGGGTGGAGTAAGAATGGAGTGTGAGAAAGGGTTAAGCAAGTATAATAGAATAGGGGTCTTATAGCAAGTAGATAGATTTAGCAAGTCCTGGGGGTTGAGATTTATAAGAACAAAGACATGACACTTCCTGGTAAATAAGTTACAGAAAGGCACACAAACTGCAGTAGGCAGAATTACCTAATGCCAAACCAATCCAGGAGGCAGAAGAATGTTAAGGGGGGAGGTGCCTCTGTTCTGAAATAGAATGTATAAAAAGTTGGGTGAGCCCCAGTATATGTGTGTGTATTCCCAGGGTAAGGGGAAGCACCCAAGTTTGCACTGTTGTAAAATAAATTTTCTTTGTTCTCAATTTTTGTCTCGAGTGAAATCTGTGAAGGCACCTCTGCTTCTCACAGCAGGAATGACTGGGCTTCCGGTGGGATGGATTTGCCAGCTGCTGCAGGGCCGAAGACATCTTCTGGCAGGGAAGTTTCACGTGACTTTCTTCTCCACCACCCCCCCCCCTCCCCCAACCAAAGGAATCGAGCCGAGCAGAGCTAGGAATGTTGTTGCCTCCCTGTGACCTTGGAATGAAAATGCACCCCATATTTGAAGGATATGATATACCCATGATAAATCCAAAGCCACCAATATAACAAGTTGCTATCTGCCAAGGTTCCACTGTGTTATCATTTCTTCAGGAAAGGATCAGCTGCAATAATGCATTTGAAATCACTTTAACCTGAATCGTACCCTGGAAGTCTGCCAGTCACATTTAAAATGCAAGGCACTTCCCTCACTGTTGCTGAAATGTCACGCAACCAGGAACGTTCTCTCTGCTTTACACTGGACAGAATTCTCCAATGGATATAGTCACTGCAAGAAGTTACAATGCCAGAAAGAGCTGCCTCCCCACAAATGTTCCCAGTGTAAATATACAATCTGCGAACAGATGGCTGAAGCAAAGTTGCCTTGAAAATGCTGGGAGGTAACCTCTTAAGCGTATGTTCCAGGATAAAGCTGCCAGAATGTTTGGCACTGTCCATATTGATATATCTGATGGATAGCTGCATTTTCTTGAGCAGTGCCCATACCTCTGAAGGAACATATCTTATTTCTCCACATATTATGGAACAGTAGATACATTTTTTTTTACATGGAGCTGTCAGAAAGCAGTTTGCAATTCACTTGCTAAAGGTCATTTACAATTACTTGCAGTGAGAAGTTAATGCAGGCACTGGATGGTCTACATCATCCAAAGTTTATCAGTTACTCTTTGTGTTTAATGTGCTAATGTTCCCCTGTTGGATTATGGATGGAATAGTATGGACTACAGTAATGGGCAAAGTTTTTCAGACTCTGGCTAAAGGACTATCAAAAGAAATAAAAACTGAACCATAGAACATTGCAGCAGAGATAACAGGCCCTTTGGCCCCCTTCTAGATTGTGCCCAACTATTATTCTGCTGAGTCCCACTGAACTCCATTCAGTCCATAGCCCTCCTTACCCCTCCCATCCATATACTTGGACAATTTTTTTCTTAAATGTTAAAATTGAGCCCACATTTATTGCTTCAGCTGGCAGCTCAGTCCACCTTCCCACCACATTAATGTTCCCCCTAAATGTTTCCACTTTCACCCTTAACCTATGCTCTCTGGTTTGTGTCTCACCTAACCCCTGTGGAAATAGCTAAGTTGCATTTACTCTGTCTATCCCCCTCATTAATCTAGATTCCAGGGAATAAAGTCCTAACCTGTTTAATATTTCCCTGTAACTCACCTCCTGAAGTCCCAGAAACATCCTAGTAAATTTTCTCTGTACTCTTACTATCTTTTTGATATCTTTCCTGCAGTTAGATGACCAAAACTGTACAACCTAATACAAATTTGGCCTCACTAATATCTTATACAACTTTGCCATAACATCCCAAATCCTATACTCCTTACTTTGATTTACGAAGGCCAATATGCCAAAAGGTCTTGTTACAAGATCAAACCAGCAACCACAAAGAAGGCATGTCACACAAGGGTAAAGATGAACAATTACTTTATTAACAAAAATTCACCTTCAAACTTTAATTCAAAATCCCCCCCACTGGTTACTATGCAAATTTCTATAACAGAGTAAAACGAATAAATTCCCCAGCCAAAATATATAAAATGGAATTAAAGTCTAAGTTATATTTCCAACCAGCCCACAGAAAAACTTAGACACAAAACAAACACAAAACACACAAGATTCACAAAACTTCGATCTCAACTGAAGCAAAGATCATAAACAAAATTCAGTTTGTTTGGTAAACTGAAGCTACAAGATCTTTGAGAGAGAGAGCACAAAATTTGAAGTTGTCTTGTGTTGCTGCAGAGAGAAGAACCACTGGTTTGGTCCAGATCCTTCTGGCTGCCTTCAGAATGTTCGTCCTTTTTGAAATCCCAACATTCTAAACTGTCCTCCAGACCATGATTTATGCCCTGGGCCTTCTTCCACTCCACAGCACCACCCAGTGGTGGTTTATCATCCAAGTCCAGAAATATTAGATAATTTTCTGCACATGCTCAGTCCATCCATTCACTCAGCACTCCACCTTCACCTTGGCTCTCTAAGGCAAACTGTCACTTTTTAACATAAAACCACACAACACATAGGCCAATACACAACACAGAACTCTGTAACATCTCTCCTGCTAAAAAAAAAAATTGGTCCACAAGAACAAATTTTTAACAATTAATGGAAGTTTTACATAAATAAAATAAAATAAAAACACTATTTTTTAAATAACTATGTGATTAGATTCATATCTACCCAGATTAACATCTTGACAAACAATCTGCCATTACAATATCCGTACCCTCTATGTGTGTAATAATTAAATCAAGCTCCAATTCAATAATCATCTTTTCTTATTTTTCATTTTAGACAGAAAAACTAATGTATTATGATCTGTATATATTATTAATGGTTTTTGAGCAGTAAAAATAGACACATCAAATGTTGCAATGCTAAAACAAGCGCTAATAACTCCTTCTCAATGGTTGAGTGATTTCGTTGATGGTCATTAAACTTTTTCCAGAAGTACAAAATAGGATGTTCTACTCCATCACCATCCTTCTTCTGTAATAGTACAGCACCAACCGCTTCGTCACTGGCGTCCATGGCTAAAAAGAATGGCTTTTCAAAGTTAGGGGACAAAAGTACAAGTTGATGGCATAACATGGCCTTTAACTTCAGAAACACTTCCTGGCATACATCTGATCAGATAAATTTTTCTTTCTTTCTGAGTAGTTTTGTTAATGTTAGTGCAATTTCTGCAAAGGTTTTACAAAATCTATGATAGTAGCCAATCATACCTAGAAATCTCCAAAGAGCTTTCTTATTACCGGGGATAGGGAACACAGTGATAGCCAATACTTCGCTCCAACTGGTGCCACCTGTCCCTGCCCTACCACATAACCCAGATAAATTACAGTGGCATGTCCAAACTCACTCTTGTGCAAATTCACTGTGAGGTGTGCTTCCACCGCCTTTGAAATAACTGCTCTAATTCAAGCATGTATTCTTCCCATGTATCCGTACTAATTACTAAATCATCGATATAGGCTCCTGTGTGCTCTAAACCCTGAATTACTGCATTAATTATTCTCTGAAATGCGCCAGGTGCATTTTTCATCCCGAAAGGCATAACATTATACTCATACAATCCTGAAGGTGTAACAAATGCAGAAATCTCCCTGCCTTTCTCTGTCAAAGGAACACACCAGTATCCTTTTAAGAGATCAATCTTTGTAAGAAACTTAGCCTTACCCACCTTATCTATACAATCATCTATTCTGGAAATAGAGAACACATCAGTCTTTGTCACCATCTTTACCTTTCGATAATCTGTACTAAACATAATTGAGCCATCTGGCTTAGACACCATAACACCAGGGTGAACTCCAATTTGAACTTAATTTTCAGATGTCATTTTTGAGCATATAATCCACCTCTTGATCCAACAATCTGCTCTTTTCCTGATTAACTCGGTAAGGATGCTGCTTAATAGGCTTAGCATCACTGACCTCCACATCATGACAAGCCACAGTACTTCTTCTTGGAACATCTGGGAATATATCCTTAAATTCCATAAGTAATGTCTTAATTTCTTCTCTTTCTGATTTAGTCAAATGCATTAACTTGGAGTCTATGTTTTGTAAAACTATAGAATTTTCCATCCTGGGGCTTATCAC
This sequence comes from Narcine bancroftii, assembly GCF_036971445.1. Lineage (NCBI taxonomy): Eukaryota > Metazoa > Chordata > Chondrichthyes > Torpediniformes > Narcinidae > Narcine > Narcine bancroftii. The sequence goes on along the minus strand of NC_091473.1, from coordinate 175,753,031 downwards.
TTTCTGTGCTCCATGACCTTCCATGAAACTTATCTCCTCCTTACTTTCCTCTATAACTAGCACGTTGGTTGAAATCCTGGTCTCCTCCTCAGTCATTTTCTCAAAGTAAGGTTTAAGCTTGTTCACATGACAGACCTGTGTCTCTCTTCGACGATTAGACATCTCAATGACATAGGTGACCTGGTTAATTTTTGATTTCACCTTATGTGGTCCTGAAAACTGAGCTCTCAAAGGGTTTGACTGCATTGGAAACAAAACCAATACTTTTTCACCAGATTTAATGTCTCTAAGTTTTGCTTTTTGATCATACCGAATTTTCATTTTTCCCTGAGCAGTTTTTAAATTTTTCCTTGCCATCTCGCAAGCCTGATGTAATCTGTTTTTAAATTTGAAAATGTAATCCAACAGATTTGATTGTATATCATTATGTATCCACTGTTTCTTCAACAATAGTAATGGACCCCTGACTTTATGACCAAATACCAACTCAAATGGACTAAAGCCAAGAGACTCCTGAGTTGCCTCTCTAACACCAAACAGTAACAAATGGATTCCTTCATCCCAATCCTTATTATTTTCCATGCAATAAGCCCTCATCATATTTTTCACAGTTAAATGGAACCTTCCCAAGGCCCCTTGACTTTCCGGATGATAGGCAGATGACACAATTTGATGGGCCCCCAATTCATACACCACCTGTTGAAATATTCCAGACATAAAATTACTCCCTTGGTCTGATTGAATTTCACTTGGTAGGCCAAACAGTGTGAAACATTTTAGCATAGCCTTTACAATGGTCTTTGCTTTAATGTTTCTCAGGGGAATAGTCTCTGGAAACCTTGAAGCTGTGCACATGAGTGTTAACAAACATTCATTTTCTGCTTTGGTTTTTGGCAATGGGCCAACACAGTCCACTATCACTTTTGAGAAGGGCTCCCCGAAAACAGGGATGGGTTGTAAAGGTGCAATTGGTGGTCCTTGATTAGGCTTCCCCACCAGTTGACAAGTGTGACTGGTTCTACAAAAGTTCACAACATCCTTTCTTAATTTTGGCCAATAAAACTTCTTCACTCCAAGATGACCTCCTAAAGATGTACTATGACCCAACTTTAATATTTCATTCCTGTAAGTTTTGGGAATTACAACTCGCCTTACTACCGCTCAGTTTTCACTGGCGGGTATCACTTGTGGTCTCCACTTTCTCATCAATATTCCATCTTGAACAAAGTAACCTACTGGCACAGTTTCAATTTCCTGGTTAGACAGAATCTTATCTCTTATCCCAACAAGATCAGGATCATGCTTTTGTCTGGCTATTAATTCTTCTCTTGACAACAGCAAAGCTGGATCCTTAGCTTTGTCCTCAATGCTTGCCCCCACTACAGGATCATCACAGACTTTCTCTACCTCTACCTTTTTTCTAGACATGGCTCTAGTAATGGCACATACAGGGTAGATTTCCAAATCCTTTTCAGACTCATAAACCAATGGCTTACTTGTGAGTTTCACTGCAGATATGACTTTATCCTCTGCTAAATCATTTCCTAACAAAGGAGAAACTCCATCCACCGGCAGACTTGATCTTATCCCTATTATCTCTATCGTAACCGGGCCATTAACTCAGTCTGATTTCCTCACTATTCTATGTAAAGGTCTAGGCTCAGTTTCACCACTAATGCCTTTAATTAAATTCACATCTCCAATATCGGTTTCCTCACCAAAATTCAAAACGTTAATACAAGCGATTGGGCTGCTCCAGTATCCCGCAGGAGTTTAACTGGCACTTGATTGGATCCTTCTTTAACTGAAATGAAACCTTCAGTCATGAATGGTTTAAAAATATCCCTAATTTTCTCACTCTGAACACAGGCAGTTGGTACCACCCCTTTCTCTTTCTTCCTTTTCAGTACTAGACAATTTGCTATTATGTGCCCTGGCTTCTTACAATAGTGGCAAATAACAGTCAAAAATATTTCCTTCACCCATTTATCTTTCTCTCTTCCTTTAACCTCACTTCTAGATTTTCTTTCTACTCTACTTGGATTATCAGCAGTATTCCTTTGAAAGGTTTTCCCTGGTGTCCACTTAAGACTCGTGGGTTAAAGCATATTCCTCTGCCAATTTAACCAATTCTTGCCAAGTTTTTATATTTTTTCTCTCCCAAGTACACTTGAATATCGCCAGGAACACCATTTTTAATCTCCTCAATCAGAATGATTTCCCTCAATAAATCAAAGTTATTTTCTACTTTCATTGTGGCACACCACTGATCAAAACACACAATCTTCCTATAAGCAAAATCCAGGTAAGATTGGGGTGCTGCTTTTTTTAAACTCCTGAACTTTTGTCTATAAACCTCTGGAACTAGTTCATAAGATCGGAGTATAGCCTGCTTTACAAATTCATAATCAGCTGCTTGTTGTACACTGAAAAACAAGTACACCTGTTGGGCTTTCCCTTTAAGAACACTTTGTAGCAGGAGTGACCAAGGGTCTGGTGGCCATTTTAAATTTACAGCTACTTTCTCAAAATGCTGAAAATACTGGTCTATTTCAGCTTCCTCAAATGGAGGAACTAACCTCATTTCTCTACTGACCAGAAACCTCTCCTTCTGACCAGCACCTGGGTTTTGGGCTTCTCCCTCTCCTTGGGTTAGGGTCTGCCTCAATTTAGCTAGTTCTAGCTCGTGCTTCCATTCTTTCTCTCTCTCCTCCCTTGTAGCTGCCCTTTCTGTCTGCCTTACTGCTTCCTGTTTGGCTTTCCTTTCTGTCTCTCTTTTTTCCTCTAACTCTAGTTTTCTCAAAGCCAACTTCCTCTGAAGTTTTCTCATTTGGAAACTGTTCTGATGCAGCTTCTTCAAATACCCCCTTTCTACATAGTGCTTAACAGTGTTTCAGGCAATTTCCTTTTTTTTCATCCCAGTTCTTACTGTAAGAAGTTTTAACTTGCCAACTATAACCATCAGTTCTGACTTTTTAGCCATTTTTAAATTAACCACTGAAGGGTTCGCGATGAACTGGTCAATATTCATAGTTGCTGGTTTTTCTGCTGGTGATTTATACAGTCACCGTTTATTTTTAATTTCAAGCTGGAGGTTGAGTCAAACTCAGATGACTGATAACTAAGCCCAAGTCAATCGCCCCTAAAGCTTCCAAATTGGTTTGATCCCGGACGATGCCCCCAAATTATGTTACAAGATCAAACCAGCAACCACAAAGAAGGCAAATCACACAGGAGTAAAGATGAACAATTATTTTATTAACAAAAATTCACCTTCAAACTTTAATTCAAAATCCCCCCCCCCCTTTTATAACAATGGCCACTGGTTACTATGCAAATCTCTATAACAGTGTAAAACTAATAAATTCCCCAGCCTAAATATAACATATGGAATTAAAGTCTAAGTTATATTTCCAATCAGCCCACAGAAAAACTTAGACACAAAACAAACACAAAACACACAAGATTCACAAAACTTCGATCTCAACTGAAGCAAAGATCATAAACAAAATTCAGTTTGTTTGGTAAACTGAAGCCAAAAGCTCTTTGAGAGAGAGAGAGAGAGAGAGAGAGAGAGAGAGAGAGAGAGAGAGAGAGAGAGAGAGAGAGAGAGCACAAAATTCAAAGTTGTCTTGTGTTGCTACAGAGAGAGGAACCACTGGCTTGGTCCGGATCCTTCTGGCTGCCTTCAGAATGTTCGTCCTTTTTGAAATCCCAACATTCTAAACTGTCCTCCAGACCATGATTTATGCCCTGGGCCTTCTTCCACTCCACAGCACAGTGGTTTATCGTCCAAGTTCAGAAATATTAGATAATTTTCTGCACATACTCAGTCCATCTCCCACTCACTCAGCACTCCACCTTCACCTTGACTCTCTAAGGCAAACTGTCACTTTTTAACATAAAACCACACAACACATAGGCCAATACACAACACAGAACTCTGTAACACCTCTCCTGCTAAAAAAAAAAATTTGGTCCACAAGAACAAATTAATGGAAGTATTACATAAATAAAATAAAATAAAAACACTATTTTTTAAAAATAATTATGTGATTAGATTCATTTGTGGTGAGTTGATCTGGCTCTGTTTTCTTTCTATGATTATGTATGATAATTGGGCTGTAAGATGAGATCGGAGTGATCGGCGTGGTTTAGCTATATCTGTAGGTTTTTTTTGTTTTTTTTTTAAGTTTTTTTAATTCAGATTTGTTTTTTCTTCTTTTTTGGGTTTTTTTTTTCTCTTTTTTCATATATTGTTATTAATTATATCTTTTTTTTAGAGATAGTTCGCACCCTAAACTGATCTAAAAAAATTTTTTTATGATATATTTTTATTCTGTAATATTATTGTTTAATATCTCTGTATTAATTCATTACTTACTATGTATTTTTATATCTCTTTGAACTGTATGTGTTTATAAATTATAATAATAATAAAAAGATTGAAAAAGAAAGATTCATATCTACCCAGATTAACATCTTGACAAACCATCTGCTATTACAATATCCATACCCTCTATGTGCGTAATAATTAAATCAAGCTCCAATTCAATAATCATCTTTTCTTATTTTTAATTTTAGACAGAAAAACTAATGTATTATGATCTGTATATATTATTAATGGTTTTTGAGCAGTAAAAATAGACACATCAAATGTTGCAATGCTAAAACAAGCGCTAATAACTCCTTCTCAATGGTTGAGTGATTTCGTTGATGGTCATTAAACTTTTTCCAGAAGTACAAAATAGGATGTTCTACTCCATCTGCACGTGCTCAGATCATCTCCCACTCTCTCAGCAGTCCACCTTCACCTTGGTTCTCTAAGGCAAACATAAAACCACACAACACATAGGCCAATAAACAACACAGAACTCTGTAACCCTCTCTTAGAACCCTATCTTCCTATGTCACCACTTTCAAGGAATTATGTATCTGTATTCCAGATCCATCTATTCTACCGCACTCCTCAGTGATGTCTACATTAAATTACATCTGCCAATTTTCAGCCCATTTTTTCAGCTGGTCCAGATCTCTCTCCAAGCTTTGAAAGCATGCCTCTCTGTCCACAATGCCTCCAATCTTTGTGTCATCTGCCAACTTGCTGATCCAATTTACCACATTATTATCCAGATCATTGATATGGATGATAAACAACAATGGTCTCAGCTCCGATCTCTGAGGCATAATCCTAATCACAGGCCTCCAGTCTGAGAAGCAGTAGCTCTCTTTGGCTTCTCCCATAGAGCCAAAGTTGAATCCAGTTTACTAGCTCACTATGAATATCAAGCAACTGAACATTCCTGACTATTTTCTCATGTTGGATGTTGTCAACAGCCTTGCTATTGACCAGGTCTAATGTCGACAACATCTATATAGACAACATCCACAGCCTTTCCTTCATCAACATTCCTGGTAACCTCTGAAAAACTCTAAAAGATTGGTTAAACGTGGCCTACCACACACAAAGCCATGTTAAACATCCCTAATTAGTCCCTGGCTCTCCAAATACTTGTATATCCAATCTCTTAAAACACAGTCCAATACTTTACTTACCACTGATGTGGCCATTTCCAAATTTCCAAAAAGGAGGACATGGTCATAGGTTATATATTTTTAAAATAAATTTTAAATGTATTGAAAAGACAACAAATGCAAACCTATGACCATGTCCACCTTTTGGAATGTCCACCTTACACTGACATCAGGCTCACTGGCCTATAATTTCCTGGGTTTCTTTTTGGAGCCTTTTTTAAACTCCAGAACAATGTGAGCTACCCTCTGGCACAGCACCCATGGCTAAGGACATTTTAAATATTTCTTTCAGGCCCCCTACAATTTCTACACTAGCCTCCCTCCCTAGAGAATATCTTGTCAGGCCCTGGGGATTTATCCACCCTTATTTGGTTTAAGACAGCAAGCACCTCCTCCTCTTCAATCTGTACAGGTTCCATGACCTCACTGCTTGTTGTCCTTCCTTCCCCAAACTCTATGCTGATGCAAAATAATCTCCCCCATCTCTTCTGACTCCATACAAAGCCAACCACTCTCACTTTCAAGGGGACCTACTTTGTCCCTTGCTATCCTTTTGATCTTAATATACCTGTAGAAACCTTTTGCGGTTTTCTTTACTTTGTCTGCCAAAGCAAACTCGCTTCTTCGTTTAGCCCTCCTGATTGATACATAAACACAATTACAAATCAAAACTAGTTTTGAAAAAAGAGCTTTTTTTTAAATACACTCTTAAAATTATAGCTTGCAGCTACGTGATTTGTCCTTATAGTCTGAGAGATAACTGTTTTTAAAGCATATCCTTGCATTTAGTTTTTTTTTGTCTTCTTTCTATCTGTATTTTCCCAGCTTCCCCCATTTCAACTCCCATAAACAACTTCCCATTAGTGGGAGTGTTGCTCCATCTGATTAAAAAGGATTTACGTGCCCTCTATCAGATTACCATAGCCTCAGTTGATTCCTGCTCTAATTGCACCACTAGGTATCTTCAGGAAATTATTAGACCTCACTGTGTGTAAAGTCATGATTTCAATGTACTTACCATAATTCCAATAGTTGTGAAATATGTTACATTAATGAACCTTGCATAATTAATATTAAATTGAAATCTAGCATGGATTAGTAATGCTGTAAAAAAATTAATGATTTACAGCAACTTACAAAAGATTGCACCTTCCTCCTGGTGAAAGATACGGTTTTAGAACTACAGAAACCCACAAAACATTACAACACAGAAACAGGCCCTTTTGGCCCTCATAGTCTGTGTTGAACCATTTTTTGCCTGGTCCCGCTGACCTACATCTAGTCTATAGCCCTCCATACCTCTCTCATCCATGTACATGTCCAAATTCTTCTTAAATGTTAAAATTGAGCCCGCATTCACACTTCAGCTTCTACACTCCCACCACTCTCTGTTTGAAGAAGTTCCCCCTAAACTTATCCCCCTTCACCCTTAACCCATGTTTGTATCTCACCTACCCTTAGTGGAAAAAAGCCTAGCTATATTTACTCTGTCTCTCCCTCTCATAATTTTAAATACCACTATCAAATCTCCCCTCATTCTTCTGCGCTCCAGGGAATAAAGTTCTAACCTGTTTAACCTTTCCCCACAACTCAGTTCCTGAAGTTCGGCCAACATCCTAGTAAATCTTCTCTACAATCTTTCTATCTTATTGATATCTTTCCTGTAGTTAGATGACTAAAACTGCACACTCAACTACAAATTTGGCATCACCAATATCTTAAAAAACTTTGCCATAACATCCCAACTCCTATACTCCATACTTTGATTCATGAAGGCCAATATGCCAAAAACTCTCTTTACAACCCTATCTATCTATGACACCACTCTCAGGGAATTATGTATCTGTATTCCCAAATCCTTCTGTTCTACTGCACTCCTCAGTGCCTGACCATTTAACATGGATATCCTACCTGGGTTTGTCTTTCCAAAATGCAACACCTCACACTTGTCGCCATTAAATTCCATCTGCCATTTTCAGCCTATTTTTCCAGATCCCTCTGTCACCTTTGAAAATCTTGGCTGTCTATCACACCATCAAACTGATTTTCATCAGTTTTATCCTAAGTAAAGTAATTGAGTGTGAACATTTTCTGCATTGCTCTTTCCATAGGTGTGCTGAGCATTTAGTGAAATTTCTCTTTTTATAATTTTTGGTTGCAACAGGACTTCATCGCTGGCGTGTATATCAAGCCTTCAGGGTAGTGTAGTTCAAAAGCGCTTCACAGAAATGTTATCAACTAACATTTGAAATTACTTCAAAAGATGTTTGGGCAGAGATGTAAGTTTTTTTTTATATAGAGAAGAGGATAAACAGGACCCTAGAATTTCCAACATGGATGTATTCTTAGCAAAATTTAGTTTTATTTCTACCCACATAGGGCAGTCAACTCAATTATCAAATTGTAGTAAAAGAATAAAGTTACATATATTGACCGCCCAATAATAAAATTTAACATTAGGAAATGCCAAATCACTATTCCTTTTGGCTTTCTGAAGATTAAATTTGTTCAAGTGGTGGCATTTTCCTTGTCATATATAAGAAGATATAAGCAAATTAAGTGAATTGAAAAAAGGCAGGAATTAAAATTGGTTTAGATTGGAAAAGATACAAACATTTAGGTAAATATTCATTTTAGTAGCATTAATACAACCAATCACAGAAATAGATAAGGGTGACCATCTCTTATGAGCAATTTTACATGATTAAATAAAGTAGAAAAAATTCCTTTAAAAAGATGTTTATAACTCCTTGTAATTGTAATATCAAGATAAGTAAATTGATCCTTCACGATCTTAAAAGGAGAATCAGAAAATCTTGGTGTAGGACCACTTAAAAGTAAAAGTTCACTCTTATGCAAATTCAACTTATACCTGAAAACTGTCTGAATTGTGATAACAAAGGTAGTATGTTTGGTAAGGAAGCATCTGGATTAGATACAAAGAGCAATAGATCAACTGCATATAAAGAAACTTTATGTTCAATGCCCTTCCTATAAATACCCTCGACGCTCACAAAGGGCAATTGTTAATGGTTCCAAAACGAAATCAAAAAGCAATAGACTTAAAGGGCAACCTTGATGAGTACCCTGTTGAAGATTAACAGGGTCCTCTTCATACTCTTCTCTATATAAATTAACTGATAATTTGACAATTAAACAGAGTTTGAGAATATGGGCATAATTTAGAAGGTTTTTTTTGATTTCAGAGATTTCCTTTTGCCAGTCATATTATATCCAATCACGTTTCTCAACCTTCTTTGCAAGACTCAGCCCTTTAATGACTAGCATAGATTGGGTATTAAATGTTTCAAAGATCTTTTCCTTGACACCAATTTTGCATATTTTGAACAATTAATGGTAAAATTCAACTGTACTAAAATTATTTTGTTTTAGATATTTGCTAATTAAACATTTTGTTTGGTCTCAGATTTCTAATCCCTGAGATAAATATTCTTAATACATTTTTTGAATTGCAACCTCCTTATAAAGGCTTAATATCTCTTATCTATGACAAAGTGGTAAATTTAAGACCTCTTAAATTAAGACAATCAAGAACGCCTGGTAGCAGGATCTGAAACTTTCGCTCTCCAATGAGGTTTGGGATTCTATTTTTAATTTCATTAACATTACTTCCTTTTGTGCATGGCATGGTTTATTGTCATTTAAAGTGGTCCGCAGTGCACATATGTCTAAAGTTAAATTGTCCCGTTTTATTTCTGATATGAATCCTTTATGTGACAAATGCTTCTTTAGTTCATATGTTCTGGACCTGCCCTAGCTTAGAGAAATTTTGGAGGCATGCTTTTCAAACACTTATTGGTGATTTCAAATTTAAAATTAGAACTTGCCCTTTAATTGTTCTTTTTGGAATATCTCAAGAGGATGATGTATTACTGACTTCCACACTGAGCGAATTTTATCTTTTACTTCGTTGGTCGCCAACTGTGCAATTTTGATAAAATGAAGAGATAATACGCCATCTACACGTGCACAATGGCTAAACGATATTAGGTCGTGTTTAAATTTGTAGAAAAATAGATATGCTATCTAAGATTCAAATATTAAATTCCAAAAGACTACTTTTTTGGACTACTATCATAATCTTAAGATTTAGTGGTTTTGGAATTCTGGCGCAGTGCTGTCCCTCTCCAACGAGGAAGATATTAGATTCGTACACGACAACTTTCAACCTTGCTTAGAGGAAGGGGGCTTTGAAATGGCCTTGAAAACTTTTTTTCTTCCTTTTTTTGTTGTTATGTTCTATTTCATTATTAAGACTGCTCTCTTGACTCTTTAATTATGATCATATTTGTATTTTTTAAAAATATGTTGCACTTTGTATAATTGTACCATTCAACTGTTTATACTTTAAGTAACAATAAAAATATTTTAAATAGAAAAGATGTAGGTTTTAAAGAGTATTTCAGATTAGGAAATTGAAGCAGACAGACTGAAAGAGAGTTGTGATTGAAAGCTCGCCACAAAGTCTGTGAACAGTATGTTCAGCCTCAGCAAATGCTGGAGAAAATGAAATGGAGTGAATGACTGGGAAGGCAGCTAAAGTTATTGATACCACAAAATACATTGATCATTATTATGTTATGAAATTAGTGGGCTGTTAAATAAGGGTGGTGTCAACACTCATTCGATCCGGTCTTTATTTTGATGCTTATATGATTTTGTATGGGAATCATCAGTGAGATAATGTACAGCTGACTCTCCAGATTGTTAAAGGGTAGTCATGGAGAGGGATTGCCATGGTTACAAATAACACTGGTTACCTATGTGTGGGACAACTGCAGAGCTATCTCATTTATTTTAAAACTGGCAGTGTTTCGCAGGACAGTTTTCCTGATGGGATCTTTCTCTCAGGCAAGGTGAATAAATTCAAAGCCTCAATGAAACAATGTACCAGACTCTGATCTCTGATGTGTAAAATCAAAAAATTGCCTTGAAATTTAATTTGCTGCACAGGTTTTTTGCCCATCAAGCAACAGGATGTTACATATTCGACTGATATAAATCTGCGAGGCTCCCAGCTGTTTCAGGTGAACAGCTCCGATATCTGAGGCATTTCTGAATCTACTCGGAGTGGGTGTAGAAGGAGCCTTTAACTCGTGCTCCGAATGCACAAACCACATGACGAGATTCTTGAGAAACTTTCCACATTTATGTTGGGATCAGATGCTTTTAGAAAAGGAATTTATACAAAGCACTTGGAGAGATTTTATTTCAATCATCTCTTCTAAAAATCATATTTCACATTGAAGCTGTTTGGTGTAGATTTGCAAAGAAATGCAGCATAATGTTTATATCCACTGAATAATAACATGTTGAGAATCAATCCATGGTTTTTCTTCTGGGGTTTTACACACAGGCTGAGTTCGATTCATCTATGTGCTATGGCATCCTGTAGAGTTCAAAGCTCAGCTGAAGCTGTTTCTAATTTTCACAACAGTGGCCTGCAATGGTTATGGCACTCATGTGGTACTACTCTTCACAGGCAGGTAAGGCCTGTTCTGGAATCATTTAAAGGGAACCTGCCTGGGCAATCCCATCTCATAGAAACCAGAAGTAAGGCTAGCTTCAGAGGGGTACAATTTAAATGATCTCATTGTGCCTCTCCATTGAGAAGATGGATTCCCACAGAGGATAGCAATCTGCTACCATTACCTTGATGTTGCAATTTCTCCCCTCCCCCTCTGCTGATTTTCCTTTATCCTGACTTTTCCTCTTTCACAGGGCTCTGCCCTGTGACCTCCAAACTGGGTCCACAATCTGGATCCTTCCTATTGGAATTCATCGAAGAAGCAGCAAATTAACTGGGCAAGAAGTGTTATAGTAGAAGTCCAAAAATCCAGATGCCAGAAATCCGGATCACCTGTGAATTGGGATTTTTCGATAACTCTCAAACTTTTAAAAAATTTAGCCAGGCTTTTTGTGTGTGTGTGCGTAAGAGCCATAGATGTCCGGTGGCATTTTTATTTTATTTTAAATTGCTCATTTTGATAAATGAAGCATGCTGTATTTGCTAATGAATAAACTATCAAAATGTGCCTGTACATCTCTTTATTTCTCCTTAAATATGAACTTTAAAAGTACTGCCGAGAATCCAGGAAATCCAGACTGACCAATCCCCGGGGAGTCTGGATTTTCAGACTTCTACTGTATATTGCTTCAGGCCATCAAGTCCAAGAGAATGATGAGGTTGCGGTATTTCCTCAGAGAAGACACCAGTTCAAGTGCCTTTCCAGACATTGAATAATATCTATCCTAGTCTCTTTTCACTGCAGTCCATTTACATAGTCAGCATGTTAATATAATGATTGCATTTAATGGCTTGACCTTTCTCGAATATGTAATGAAGGGAGAGTAGGAAGTGGGTAATGAAGAACATTAATAAAGAGGTTAGTTGCTCTTGAGTGCACAGATCTATACCACTTCGCCTCGTGAAGCCCAGGCTTCTAATATAACTGTGAGCAATATCTGAGTCAATAATTCAAAGGCACAAGAAACTGAGGGGACCTCATACTGAAAACATCACCTCACTTTTAGTCACTGAGAGCTCAAAAATGTCAAGTTCCATCCCTCTCTTGCCTTTACAAGTCTACCGTTGTCTCTTTCTTTCCATTTCTGGGTTTTTCCATCTCAGGCGAACAAGACAGCAACAGGACCATCAACTACAAACCTGCAGATTCCCACAGCCATCCCAACGATCCTTTCTCCCAAGTTCCTTCTGTTTAAAAATTGCATTCAATTTCCATATCCCAGAATTTTCAGGCAAGTCAGAGAAGGAAGTAAAAAGGGAGGAGGTGTTGGTCAAAGATTACATTCCTTCATTATTGAGGGAGGATATCCTTAAAGGCTCCTCATTAAAAGCCATGGGGTAGAGATTGAAAAGTAAAAGGCTATTGTCATTTTGCAGGGGATGTACTACAGACCAAAAGTCAGTTAGAGAGAAAAACAAATATTGGAGGTCGATAGAAAGATGTATATAAAAAAATAGGGTTATTGTACTGGGAGATTTCAATTTCCCAAATATGAACTGGAATGGCCTTAGTATTAAAGACTCAAGCGGGCCAAAGTTTTGAGGAGTTTTCCAGGAGAGATTTTGATGCAGCATTTACGTCAGGGGTCTCCAAAGTGATCCATGTCAACCCCTGGGGGTCGATAAAAGCCTGGAGGTCGATAAACACATACTTAGCATTGTAGTCTTGTCACATTTTAGCTTAGCCTTTGCTTTGTTTCCAAGTATGTAATGAAAATCCGGGTTGTGGCAATGCTCGGGAGAGTTTCCCAGCTACGTCATTTTCTGTCCAACGACGCCAACTAGTCCAGAAACAGCCAGTGCATACTCAACATCCATAGTGATCAGGGAGGTGTCAGTGAACTGATAGTTGTGTATTTACTGTGTAAATTTGCCACATTTATATTAAGCACTATGGCAGCCACTAATGCTAAGAATAAGTACCAGTAATATTCACAAGAGTATTTGAAATTTGGATTCGTACCTTCATTTACTAATGAAACAATACCTAGGTGCCTGTTATGTGAAAAGGCTTTAAGTAATGATGCCATGGAACCTGCAAAGATTAAAGACCACCTTGAAAGGATTCACTCTGATAAGAAAAAGATATTGATTTTTTTTAAGGCACTGAAAGAAAAAAATTGGAAATTTAAAGACTTATCTTAAAACACCTGCCAGTGCTGATAATGAAGGAGGACTGAAGGAATCATACAGTTTCTCCCTTAATATAGCAAAGAAACAAAAATTGTCTAGCATTGATGAGGAGATCATAATACCTGTAATCAAAGATGTGATTGAAAAAATTATGGAGAAAGACTCTCAACCTGTTCTAAAAAGCATGCCATTAAGTGTAGGAAACCTTTAACATTGCAAGTTTCCCATCCAACTTGATGAAGCAACTTGCGGCAGTTCAAATATTCTCATGGCCGATGTGAGGTATTATTGTCCAAGCCTAAAATGCATTGTTGACAAATTTTTGTTTCCCAAGTACCTTAAAGATGATGTGAAAGGTGAGACAATTTTTTGATGTTTGGAGATTATTTGAAGAAACACAGTGTTTCCCTTCGGGAATATTACTACAGTGGTTACCAATGGTGCATCGGGGAATGGATGGCCATTACAGAGGATTTGCTACCTTACTCAAGGAAAGGGTTCCCAATGTATATACTGTTTACCATGCATTACACAGACACCATCTTGTAGCCAAGAAACTCAGTGGTGAACTGCATGACGCCTTGAAAGTGTGTATTAGGTCAGTCAATAAAATTAAAGCATATCCTCTCAAATTGCGACTATTTGCAATGATTTGTGAAAAAAGTGATGAAACTTTGAATCAATTACTTTTGCACACCGAGGTAAGGTGGTTGTCAAGAGGTGATAGCTTGCAAAGACTTGTTGACTTGTATGAGTCAACTGTGGAGTTTCTTACGGATGTGGACCCATCACTATGTGACGAGTTGAAAAAGTGTAATACCATCTGTTCTATTTGGCAGACCTAGATTCAAAATTTAGTGAAGTACAGAAATGTCTTCAAGGTAAAGATGTTACAATTATTCAAGCCTGAACCATCCTAATATGTTTCCAAATCAAAATAGGCCTATTTAAATCTTCATTGGCATGAAGAGATTTTAAGAATTTTTTTCAGTTTTGGAAGAAGATGAAAACATTTCAGACTATGATTTGGAGATCTACATAAAGCACCTTGAAAAATTAAGGGAAGGCTTTAAAATATGTTTCAAGGACCTGGAGAAAATGCATGTACCTGTCTGGATTATTACACTGTTTGATTTGCAAATGGAAAATGCAGACATTGAATCTCACTTAGAAGATCAACTCATTGGTATGTGTGTGAATCTTAAAGCTAAATCATTGTTCAAAAGTAAAAAAACCTCAGTGACTATTGGAGCAATGTAAATACTGCTACTAAATACCCCAGGTTTAGTGCAGCGGTTGAGCCATTTTCACTTGCATTCACAAGTTCGTACATGGATGAAGCTGGTTTTAGCCACACAAATGCAATTATAGCAAAACAGACTGAACCTGAAGGAGAGTGGTGACTTACAACTAAAACTCACCAATCTCCAACCAAAGCAGGTGTTGATATGCAGTTTCCCTCCCTAATGCACATGGAAGGTGCACGTCTACGTAATTCTTCATATTTATTTATTTATTTATTTTGTACGTGCCTGGGGGGGTCAATGAGGGATCAAGGATTCCATGAAGGGGTCGATCGTCTAAAACGTTTGGGAGCCCCTGATTTAGAGAGACCAATGGGGGAAACAACATTACTGCACCTTATCTTGGGGAATGCTACTGTTCATGTGGACTGTCAGTGGTAGACCAGTTAAGAAATAGTGGCCATAACTCAATATAGATTTAAGTGGTTATGAAAAGGGATGGGAATGGACCAGTAACAAAATTATTAAATTGGGCAAGTCTAATTACATTAAAATAAGGGAGGACTGTGGGAAACATATCCCCATATCAGAGGTTAAATAAAACTAGAGGTCAATGATTTAGGATGGAGGACGAATTGAGAGGGGATATGAGGGTGATCTTCTTCACCCAGAGAAAGGTGAGTACCAGGAGTGCATTATGTGAGATAATAGTTGAAGCTGGGTTGCTAATAGCCTTTGAGCACATGAATTTCTTAGGTGAAGAGCAGTATGTGTTGAGCAATGTGATTAATATGGAAGGGTGCCCACTATTCAGCAGGGATGGTTGGGCTGAATGGCCTGCTTGTATGCTGTGTGATTGTATGACTTTTCCAGCTTTGCTCAGGTGATGCAACTTTCCACACAGGTGCATGAGATTTCCTTCTTCCTGAACCGTGACTTCCCCATAACCAAAGATGTCAGAGACTTTGACTGTATCGCATTTATTCCATGTGCCTCTGCTCTGACCCCTTCTCCTCCTTATCTTTTTGCCGTACAAACCTCTGCACTCATTGGATCGCTCTTCACAATTTCTGCCACTTTCAGCAAGATTCCACGAGCAGGCAATTGTTCCCCTTCCCACTTCTTTCAGCATTTCAAAGGCACTATTCTCTGCTCTTGCATCCGCACAAACACTTCCTTTCTCAGAGCACTTCCCTATGCAACCACAGGTAAGACAACGTTTGTGCTTTCACCTCTTCCCTCTGTAGAGTGCGTCGATAAACCAAAGGCTTATTGATCCAAACCAAGGCTTTTATTAACTAAAAGACTGGAACGTATCACAAGTAGGTCGACAAGTCTAGAATGACCTGGTCTGGCTAAGAGCAATCCTTCAAGACCTGCCAGTAGGTGTGGCTACACTCTCAGCCAATCACAGTCATCCTACACTACCATCTGTACATATACACATTGGTGATAGAATCTGTACTATCACACCCTCCACACCATACAAGGATCCAAACGATCTTTCCAAGTGGAGCAGTGATTGACATGTACTTCTTCCAATCCAGTGTATTGAGTTTGGTGTTCAATGAATATTCTCTTCTACAATGCACATAGAGTGATCACTTTGCTGAGCAACTACGTTCAGTCTACAGGAGTAACTCAGAGCTCTCTCCTGCCTTCCATCTTAATTTTCCATCCCACTCCGACTTAACAATCAGTGGCCTCCTGCACTGTTATATTAAGTCCCAACAGAGGTTTGAGGAGCAAGGCCTCATCTTCTGTCTGGGCCTATGACGTTCATCCAGAGCGATGTTGAATTCTACAACTTCAGGTAACACACTTTCTCTGTAGAGGTTTGAGCTGTAAGTCATTTATCTATGACATGGGCTCAGGTTTTCTCTCTCCAGCACAGCTTGAACCACTGGGCCATGTCCTAAACCACTGCATTTTGGATCTTCTCATTCTTTCTTCTTCTCCCTCCCTAACTGTCCTTTTTCACTTTCACTCTTTCTTATGGCCCCCATTAACCCATAGAATGGAGGACTTGGCCTCATTTGATCAGAGATTTTCCTTTGTCCAATTCATCTTCCCCCACATTCTCTGCAAATTAAAATTAACTTTCTTTTCACTTGACTGAAGGGTTCTGAAGTGACTTAAACCATTAATCCCGTTTCTCTCCATGCAGATGCTGCCTGGCCTGCTTAGTGTTTCTGGCATCCTCTGTTTTCAAGTCAAGTCAAGATGGTCAACTTGACAATCTATGGTCATCCGATTGCACAAGTACAATCTGACGAAACAGCGTTCTCTGGTCCTTGGTCCAAAACACGCAGATGCACAACTAGATATAACACATGTACAGACAAACAATACATATGCAGGACAAGTATCATATAAATAAATCAATATTGTTTTGTCAACATGAGAGTCTCAGAAGGTTAGTGTGAGCAGTTCCTTTGGTTGTTCAGCATTCTCACTGCCTGTGGGAAGAAGCTGTTCCTCAGCCTGGTGCTGGCTCTCATACTCCTCTATCTCTGATACTCCTCTATCTCTTTCCTGACAGGAGCAGCTGAAAGATGCTGTGTGCAGGGTGGAAGGGGTCTTCATCGATTTTGTGCACCCTCTCCAGTCAATGATCCTAGTAGATCAAGTCAGATGGGGAGGGGGAAGGGAGACTCCAGTGATTCATTCTGCCACTTTTGTGGTCCTGTGGATTGTCCTCCAATCCATTTCCCTGCAGCAACCGTTCCACACTCTGATGGAGCCAGCCAGGATAATATCGATAGAGGCCCTATAGAAGATTGACATGATGGTGGCCAGTAGCCTTGCCTGCTTCAATCTCTCGGGAAATGCAGTCCACTGTTGCGCCTCCCTGACAAGGTCACTAGTTAAGTGAAGTTCATTGGCTTCTACTTCCAATTTCCAACATTTGCAGCTTTTTGGGTTCTTGTTGTCCCTGCCATCACTGCTCTCTCTCTCTTCTGTAGTTTCTTCTTTAAGAATAAGAAGCAAGAATGCAAAGCTAAAAATGCTTCGTCGGGATGGGCACAGAAAACAAATTAAAAGAAGTAATCTCTGAACGCTAAGGGCCTTGGCAATTCAGTAATCAGCAAGACTCAGGGATTGCAATCATCTAAATGGCAATAGTTGAGTGCTTCTTTCAAGTCTTCTTTCAGTCATGTCAATCACATTTTCTGGTGACCTCACAAGTGCTCATTGATGACGCACCATGATGAATTGTATTGCTTCTGCCCTTATTCAATGAGACGCTCGTCACTGGAGAATTCAAAGTACAAATAGAACACTCAGTAGAATAACTGTTCACTCACATACAAGCTGGCCATTATAATAGGATTCATTTCTATCAAAAGGCTTCTTTTCCTTGGATAACTGCCGCTAAAACAAATCGATTAACAGTAAAAATAAATCCTAATCTTCTCCCTCTGATCCATCTGAATCAATGGTAATAATAAAATAAATTAATCTCTAATGACAACTGAAATTGGAACCAATATCACAGAAGAATAAAGTAGGCAATTTTATATTTACTTTTTGTCTCAACACTTTCCATATCTCCATCACAACTTTATTTGTCATTCTGATTTTTTAATGTTGCCTTGGTTCAGATATATTTTCATCCATGCATCAGAAAGCACAGACAATGTGACCAAAAGACCAGTAATAGTGTGAGGTGCTGTCTTTCCGCTGAGTTAATATTAAGATCTCAATAGATCGATCAAAAATAAATTCATGGAATACAACTCGAGTGGAGTTGAGCAAAGTTTGTGAGTCCTTATAAGTTAAGGTCTATTCCTCATTTTTCCTCCAATATATTGTCTTTCTCAGGATTCATTCCTTATTCTACATCAAAACAGATCAAATGATTATTTACTCCCTTATTTTTGCAATGGTCTATGCCTATGAGGTGCTTGAAGAAAACAGACGTAAACAAGATGATCTAAGTAGAGCTGAGCCGCCATTTGATTCCAATGGCACTAAAATTACCACCAATCACTGTGAAAAGAGATTGAAGAAAGGAAGAGGAGAGGAGTAGCAATAATTTCAGTGGGTAAATCTGTGGCTCTTGGATCAGATTACTCAGGATCCATTTGGAGGCCAAGGAAGAGCTCAGCTCTGAATAAGGAGATTGCTGCCAATTGTAACATTGCTTGCTGATTTGTCTGCAGTGGTACACTTTAGGTATACCTCATTGATTGTAAAATACATCCGGATGTCCTGAGATCATGGTTCTCAACCTTTTTCTTTCCACTTACATCCCACTGTAAGTATTCCCTAAGCCATCGGTGCTCTCTGATTAGTAGGGATTGCTTAAGGTGGTGTGTGAGTGGAAAGAAAAAGTTTGAAAACCACTGCTTTAATCGTATCTCATTGACTCATCATGTGCACGGTTTCATAACTCCAAAGGAAATGGGCCAATGACAATTTTTCTCAAGCAAAATGTTTCAGTAACCATTTGGACTAAAGCAGTGATTGTCAACCTTCCCTTCCCACTCACACAACACTTTAAGCAATCCCTTACTAATCACAGAATAGCTATGGTATCAGGGATTACTTTAAGTGGTATGTAAGTGGAGCCGAACAGGAGTGTGGGTATGACAACGGCTCTGTATACGCTTATCTTTGTGAGGTTTTTCAGTTGGTTGTTTTTCCAGACTCTTTTGTGTAGTCTTCCAAAGGCGCTATTTGCCTTGGCGAGTCTGTTGTCTATCTCATTGTCGATCCTTGCATCTGATGAAATGGTGCAGCCGAGATAGGTAAACTGGTTGACCGTTTTGAGTTTTGTGTGCCCGATGGAGATGTGGGGGGGCTGGTAGTCATGGTGGGGAGCTGGCTGATGGAGGACCTCAGTTTTCTTCAGGCTGACTTCCAGGCCAAACATTTTGGCAGTTTCCGCAAAGCAGGACGTCAAGCGCTGAAGAGCTGGCTCTGAATGGGCAACAAAAGCGGCATCATCTGCAAAGAGTAGTTCACGGACAAGTTTCTCTTGTGTCTTGGTGTGAGCTTGCAGGTGCCTCAGATTGAAGAGACTGCCATCCGTGCGGTACCGGATGTAAACAGCGTCTTCATTGTTGGGGTCTTTCATGGCTTGGTTCAGCATCATGCTGAAGAAGATTGAAAAGAGGGTTGGTGCGAGAACACAGCCTTGCTTCACGCCATTGTTAATGGAGAAGGGTTCAGAGAGCTCATTGCTGTATCTGACCCGACCTTGTTGGTTTTCGTGCAGTTGGATAATCATGTTGAGGAACTTTGGGGGACATCCGATGCGCTCTAGTATTTGCCAAAGCCCTTTCCTGCTCACGGTGTCGAAGGCTTTGGTGTCCTCTACCGGCACCACCTACGGCTCCTAGAACGCTTCCACCAGCGTTGTCTCCGCTCCATCCTCAACATCCATTGGAGCGCTCACACCCCTAACGTCGAGGTACTCGAGATGGCAGAGGTCGACAGCATCGAGTCCACGCTGCTGAAGATCCAGCTGCGCTGGATGGGTCACGTCTCCAGAATGGAGGACCATCGCCTTCCCAAGATCGTATTATATGGCGAGCTCTCCACTGGCCACCGTGACAGAGGTGCACCAAAGAAAAGGTACAAGGACTGCCTAAAGAAATCTCTTGGTGCCTGCCACATTGACCACCGCCAGTGGGCTGATAACGCCTCAAACCGTGCATCTTGGCGCCTCACAGTTTGGCGGGCAGCAGCCTCCTTTGAAGAAGACCGCAGAGCCCACCTCACTGACAAAAGGCAAAGGAGGAAAAACCCAACACCCAACCCCAACCAACCAATTTTCCCTTGCAACCGCTGCAATCGTGTCTGCCTGTCCCGCATCGGACTGGTCAGCCACAAACGAGCCTGCAGCTGACGTGGACTTTTTTACCCCCTCCATAAATCTTCGTCCGCGAAGCCAAGCCAAAGAAAGAAGAAAGAAAAGATGTAAGTGGAAAGAAAATGTTTGAAAACCATTTATCTATTTTATAAAAACAAAAAATTTATTTTCCATTGCATTTTTATTCCAACAACTTTTACATCAACTATGGGGAAAATGTCATACAGAAGTACAGTAACATGATGTTCCTTCATTAGATTTTGCATAACAGACATGAGATAATGCAACTGCTAAAATCTGGAGCAAAAAAATGAACTGCTGGGAGAGTTCAGCAGGTCAGACAGCATCTGAGGAGGGAAAGAGTTCGGGGGTGTTTTGTGTCGAGTCCCTGTGTCATGAGTCCAAATGCATGGTCTTGACCCAAAATAACGGCCATCCCTGTGAGTTATTTTATTACAAATATATTAGCTAAAGTACTTATGACTCGTGGAGGCATCCATTTTGAATAACTCCCTAGCTGCAACAAATTATCTCCAACTCCCTCTAGTGGTCAAAAGTTTCACTAATATTCTCTCAGTACATCCCCTTTCCTTGAGATGTTTAATCTAACAACATGTCACACTAATACAGTATTCATTTCAATTTAAAGTTCACACAAATGTAAACACAAACATCAGCAAAGTTTTTAAGGTTGCAGTTCTTTTTATTTTAGAGATTCAGTCTGTCAGGTGCTTTGATAACACAGGTGCTTATGTCAGCTCTGCGGGTCCACTACTGTCTATCACTGGTGGTGTTTCCTTTGTTGCTGTGCAGGCTGGATCTTCTGCATTTGTCTGTTCCTGCAGTGTCTCTTCTGTTTTCAGCAGGCTCTTTTGATTCCTCTTCGGTATTTGACCATCCTCTGTTCTGACCATGTAGGACCTTGGATTTACTTCCTTCAGAACAGTAGCCTTTTTGCCCCAAGCATTGGAATGTCTTGAGTCTCACTGTGTCATGTTGTGCCAGTGGCTTCTTGCTTTCTATTTGCTTTTTTTTTCTCCATTGCAGACACTTTTGTTTCCATTTGACGTCTTCGACATCTTCAACATCTCTGTTCTTTTTTGGGTTTGCAGAGTAGGGAAGTGTGGTGCGTAGTCCACGTCCTATCAGAAACTCAGCAGGTGACATGCCATGTTCAACTGAGCTAGATATGGTCTTTTCTTTTAAAAATCTTTTAATTGAATTTAACATCATATTCCAATATACAAAGTCTACTAATATAACAAAAATCATGTCATGTCATATACTTATCACAAATTAATATAAATGTAATTTTAAAAAATCATCCATACCTGTTGATTTAACATTATTTCCTAAAAATAATTCTGGATAGAAACTAATTGAGTTACATTATACCAACCCATAGTCAAAACACAGAGTAATATCTATCTAATTTGATGATATGATCTAGCACAACTATATTTAAACCCACATATAATCAATTAATCTTAAAAAAAGGAATAATAAGAAAAAAAGGAAAATGGAAACAAAAAAAACTAAAATTAAATCTAATCTACCCTCTCCCTTTAATCAAGGATAACCCCATGTACTTCAGACATGGCAAAGAATGAATCGACGTATTAGAATGAAGGAGGGGATATCTCCCAAAATGCCTTTGACCCAGAACAACATAATACCCTTGACTCTAGGTAATAAAATCCTGGACACCTGGTGCCAGAAGGGGGTCAGGTGTATTGAGGATTGTTACAAGCAAAGGTAGCTCATGTCATTTGAGCAGTTGAAGAACAAATACAATTTGTCTAATAGAATGTTCTTCTGCTATTTGCAACTAAGATCTTTCTTAAGGTAAAAATTGGGACCATCTATAACCCTACCTAACTGTAGTCACATGGAGATTCTAATTCGACAGGAGAATGTGTGTAAATTTATCTCTGAGATGTATTACATATTTCAAAGTGAGGGCCTGAAGCTGGAGAGATGAGAGTCGGACCTGGGAACAACAATCAGCAAAGAATGGTGGCAAGACCCGTGTCTGGACAGCGTGACTGAAGTCATCGATGCCAGTTACAGGATGGTGCAATACAATTTCTTGCACCAGCTGTATCTCAGGGACATGAGTTTTAGACTGTCCAAATGCAGTTCATGAAGATCTCCCTGTCGTTAGCCAGGAAGTGTATAGCGGTTGCGTGAAAGTCTTACTCCTAATTAAGCAAAATACGATTGAAAGTGGAAATACAGAGATGCATTCCTCTGGAGAAAATCACGAACAACCTAAGGAGGAAATATGACACATTCGTTAGGGTGCGGCAACCCTATTTGAAATACATTGGCCTACAGATTTGATTAGCTCTCTCCCCACCTTCGAAATATGGGTACTGTAATAATCCGTCCCAATAGGGAAATGAGTGGAATTAAGGACATTCCACAGATGACATGCTTTTCTAGTTTTGTTTACAGTTCTTTCTTTTTATTCCTTACCTTTTGTTATTTAGTCACCCTGGTTGTTTTTCTTAGTTTCTGTAAGAGTAATTGACCCCACCAGTATTTGTATCTGTTGTAGTTAGCTGCTACAAACTGTGGCTCTGCGGAGCCTATAGCACAGGAGAGGTTATAGCTGCAAGCAGGTTATCTCAGAAAGAACACGCTGTTCCCAGAAAGAATGACACAAACCCAGTTGAGTGGATTTAACACACTAAGCTTTATTGGGCTCACGGCCTTGCTTTTATTCTCAAGATGAGGGGCGTGGTCAAAGCCCTCGCAGCACTCATTGGTGCATTTGTGATCCGCTTTCCCTGATAGGCCAGTTAAGTTCTTTTGTTTGCGGCCAATTGTAGGGCAGCCCTGCAGGCCTTGAGCAGCCTGCTGGATCATCGCGTTCGTCCTTCATTTTGTGAGGCCCCATGGGGAAGCAGCAAAGGGTCGCCACACTGTATAATTTAGTTGTATTGTGGTGAGGGTGGTGGTGAGGAGAGGGGAAGGAGGGGGATAAATGCAGATTCTTTATGTTATTTGAGTGTTGGAGATTGTATTGTTTGTTTGAATGTTTATGAGTCAATGAAAATCAAAAATAAAATAATCAATAAAAAAAGATGTCTGGAAATTGATCCAGTATTTCCTCTACACTGGACTGTGCATTGGCGCTGTTAATATGGTACACCCTCTTGACTAGGCTTAAGTTTTCACAAGCTTTGTCACCCAGCAGTGATTCATATCTATCCTGGACTAACTGTAAACTTGAGGTGGTACTCTTTATCTTTAACTTTCACCTTGAGTTTACATGTACCTTTCATGTCGATGCTCAATCCATTGCAGGCTTTGAGTTGCACAGGATTTGCATGGATGTATGGCTTTATCTTCATTGCCTTGATGTCGCACTCACAGATCAAATTGACCTTTGCCCCTGTATCCAGCTTGAAAGGAATATTTGTTCCATTTGAATGCAATGACACAGTCTACTTGTCCTGCTCAATTTCCTCTGTCTCCATCACATCTGATCCCAGGATAAGATCTTCCATTCCAGATAATCCGAGATGGTCTCCTTATTCAAAAGACATGGCTTCCCCTCTTCTGCTGTCAAGCTAGCCCTTACTCACATCTCCTCTATTTCCTGCATATCTGCCCTGGCTCCCTCCAGCTCTCAATACAGGAACAGGATTCCATTTGTCCTCGCCTACCACCTCACAAGCCTCCGCATACTATATATTATTCACAATAATTTCCACCACCTGCAATGTGATCCCACCACCAGACACATCTTCCCCTCTCCTCCCCTCTCCAGCTTCTGCAGGGACCGCTACCTTCGTGACTCCCTTGTCTACTTATCCCTTCCCACTAATTGCCCCCTTAGAACTTACCCTCTTAGAACCTACCCCTGTGATGCCCACACCTCCTCCATCACCACCAAAGAGTCCTCCAAGTGAAGCAACATTTCACTTGTGAATCTACAGGGGCCATCTAGTCTCCTCTACATCGGAAAGACTTGACACATTGACATTGAGTACCTTTCCTCTGTCCACTGTAATATCTGGGTCTGCCCAGTGGCCAACCATTTCAATTCTGTGTTCCACTTACACAGCAACATGCCTGTCTATGGCCTCAAACTGAGGCCTTCTGCAAATTGGAGGATCAATACCTAATATTCCTACTAGACACTCTTCAACCAGATGGCATGAACAACAATTTCTCCAGGTTCCATTAGCCCTTCTCTTTCTCCTTCCCCATCTTTCTGTCTCCTTTTCTCCAGCTCCGCTCCCCTTCCCCTTGCCATTCAGAGCTATCCCCTCCCCCTGTCACTTCCAGCATTTTTTCTCTTCTACCCTCCCATCCATATCCTGTGGGCCTGTGCCCCTTCCCCTGCCCTACCTTACTTTTCAGGCGCCCGTTTGCTTTTTGCTCACACCTTGATGAAGGGTTCATGCTCAAAACATTGGTTGTACCTTATGTCTTTGCCATAAAGAATGCTGTGTGACCTGCTGAGTTTGTCTAGCACTTTTGAGTATTAAACTACAAGAACTGCACCTGGAGACTTTCTTGTTTAACTCCGCAATAATGAACACAGCTTTTCCTCAGAACATCTTGTTGCTCAAATGAAATTCAATGCCTTTACTTACAGTTTTAATTTCCATGAAGATTTGTGCAACCCCTTCAAACCCATACAAATTCAAAATTGGTGAGCTTCATTCACCTTCTGACCTTTTTAATACAAATCAATAATTTTATTTCTAGATTATTTATCATTTATATTGCAGAAACTTCAAGTGGTTTAAATGTGGCATCAAATGATTCGGTGAAACTGATGGAAATCTCCCAACTTAGGAAAGGATATGGAGTCTAACATTGATTTAAGTTGTTACAGATTAAATCACAGGCATCTTTCCCAGATGTGTTTAGGTTGTTGTGATTGGGAGATCCTCTCACTGAGTACCTTATGATTCTGTTTTGTGAAGCAAGTGGATAATCAATAACCTGGTGGTATATCTCACCTATCACATTCTGGCAGGGCCAATTTGTCCTTGGCACAAGTATCTTTCCATCATAAACACTGGCTACTTCCACAGTAATATCTGAAGCTGTGTCTGCATTGGTCCCTATCACTTGCAGTCCATCAATTCTTGATTATTCTAATCCTTTGCAGCCTACCCTATTCTTCTCTGACCACAATCTATCTCTGAAGCCATTCCCACCTCCACAATTTTTTACTACCTGTATCCATGAGTACAAAGTACCTATTGCCCCTGTAATCCCTGACCTGCACTCATCTCAAATCCTTCCGATTCAAAACTCTATTCCTTTACTTGCCTTCAAGGCTCATATCTCATTTTCTTTTTAACTGCCTACAGCCCTGCAGACCTGGAAAAATGCATGCATCAGCATGCCCTTTATCAATGGTGGTCTGTGATGTCCTAGGCATTTAACACTATCATCCCCTTAAGACCTGGGATTCAGAACACCTCTGTGTGATTGGATCCTTCATTTCCTCACCTACAGACCACAATCAATAAAGATTGGTAAGAACATCTCTACAATCTCCATCAGTAGTGGAGCACCATAGGCCTGTGTTCTTAGCCCCCTGCTCAACTCACTTTACACCTAAGACTGCGTGGCTTCGTACGGCAACAATGCCATCCTCAAATTCACTGATGATACCATGGTAGTGGGTTGTACAAAAGAGGCGATGAATCAACATACAGGAGGGAGATTGAAAACTTGTCCAAATGCTGCATCAGGAACAACCTTTCACTCAATATCACCAAAACCAAGGAGTTGATTGTTGACTTTAGGAAGGGAAAACCAGAAGAGTACGATCAGGTGATCATTTGAGGATCAGAGTTGGAGAGGGTGAGCAATTTAAGTTCTTAGGATGCACTATCTCAGAGGATCTTTCCTGGAGCCAACATACTAATGCAATTGTGAAAAAAGCAGGTCAGCATGCCTACTTCCTCAGAAGTTTGCAGACGTTTGGTATGACATCAGAATCCCTGGCAAATTTCTACAGATGTGTGGTGGAAAGTGTGCTGACCAGCTGCATCACAGTCTGGTATGGGGAATAAAACCCTGCAAAAAGTAATGGACACAGCCAAGAACATCACAGGCCACCATCGCGAACATCTACAGAGAACGTTGCTATTGGAGAGTAGCAGCAATCATCAAAGATCCACACCGCCCAGCACACACTCTGTTCTCATAGCTACCATCAGGAAAGAGGTCTAAGTGCCACAAGACTCGCACCACCAGGTTCAGGAACAGCTACTACCCTTCCACCACAGACTCCTCAACAACAAACTCAATCAGGGACCCATTTAAGGACTTTTGCACTTTGTTTTTTTCTCCTTTGTATTGCAGTCAGTTGCTACATTTGTGTCCATGTTTACATGTGTACATTGTGCACAGCTTTTTTTGCAGTACCAATAAGTGATAATTCTGCCCTGCCCACAGAAAAAAGAATCTCAAGGCTGTATGTGATGTCATGTATGTACTCTGGCAATAAATCTGAACTCTGAATCTGAAACCCTTTGGCCTTTGAAATCAGACATGCTCAAGAACACCAATTAACCTACCAACCTCGTATGTTTCAGAGGGTGGGAGGAAATTGGAGCACCCAAAGGAAACTCATGCAGGTCAGGGGGAGAACGTACGAACTCCTTATAGTCAATGCCAGTTTCAAACCAGGGTCACTGGCGCTGTAACAGTGTTGTGTCAACCATTACGTTAACCACCCTGCCCAGGTCTCTTGTATCTCTGGCTTTTTGTACCCATTTCTGTATTTTCATAGTGCCACGCTTATGAATGCCACTACTAAGCCCCTAAATGTCTAGTTCTATTTCTCCTTTAAAAAGCTCCTTTAAACCCACTTCTTTAACCAAATTTTTTGGTCTCCTTTTCCTTTATATTTAGTTCAGGGTTTACTGGTTATTGATCACTTCTCTGTGAGGTACTTTAGTACATTCTTTGATATTAAACGTGTTATTTAAAAACAATATGATAGTCGAATTATTAGCTACATTTCTATTTATGAACTAATCACATGATTGGATCGCAGTCACTAACAGTGGCTACCATGGCAACAACTACCGGCAAGGAGAAAACATGCAAATAGCCTGAAAGATTAATCTGGATTAATTATAGTTGTTTTTTTTATATTTTTCCCAAGATTATAAACATATTTAGGGGCTTCCAGTATTGTTAAGCTCTGCATCAGGACCTTGAGGTTCGTGTGAATGCTGTGCACACACTGGCAAAGAGGTTGATGTGCGGAGATCAAGTTTAGGTGGCCCATCATTACGCATTGTGTTCTCAGCTGGTAGATCTGAGCATGAATATTAATATCATCATAATGTTATACTTTTTCAGACTGACACCTGCTCAGGAAGCTTGCAGTGCAGAACAGTCACCTTTTATAATAATCACTCAACTTTATTTTGCATCACTTAAGGATGTAAATAAAACTGATTTTCTGTTTAAAGGGAACTAGGAAAATTGATTTCCCTCATTGAAGCTCTAGAATTCGCTGCCTGATTGCACAGTGGAGACAGGAACCCTCAACTTATTTCAGGAAAACCTGAATGAAGACCAATAGATTAACAGCCCACAGCATTATGGGACTCAGTGAAAGTAAATTTTTGGTTAGGATGAATTCCTTGGACCAACTGGCGATTAGCCAGACTCAGTCGCAACACAGGTCAGAGGGCTGGAGAGAGTATCAAGGAGACATCAGCTGTTACGTTTATCTCCTGGTTGGTTCACCGGCAGGAGGCTTCAGAAACTCCTGTACAAAGATGAGACCTTTGGTACGAATACCTTATTTAAGTGGGAAAAGCATGAAAAACAATAAACCAATATGAAATACTGCCGATGATGAGAATCTAAAATGGAAGCAAAAAATGCCTTAAATACTTGGAAGGTGAAAGCGAAAACATATTGGTCTTTCACACTCTCAGAACAGGCCTGATGAAGCATACCTAATCCAACACTCAGATTTATTCCCTCCATCACTGGATCATAGAGCCTCCAATCATGACCATCGACATAGTGCCCTGCAGTTACTTACCTGAGCTACTTCTCTCCAACATACAATCTCAGCTATCATGAAGGTCGAGAGATGGAAGCGCAGGAAAACACCATCGTGTTATGTTTTAGTTTATTTGACATATTATAACTGGTTCAGTGAGAAGGCTTCTTCTGGGAACAGTCTAATAGGTTAGTCCTAATGTTCACATAACCATATAAAGTAGGAGAACACAATTTACAGAGTCTAGAGCTACAATGAAAAAAAATCAATTAGCACCAAGTCAGGTCAGTATGATAGCAGTGCTTTGGGGTTTATTCATGACCCTGATGAAACTGGGGAAGAAACTATCTTTAAGTCTGCTGGCGTGCACTTTCACACTCTTGTCCCTTCTTCCCCGATTAGGAGAAGAGAGAGTGGGTGATGTGCGATGGATCCTTCAGAGTGATGATCACCTTTCCTTGGCAGGAGAGACTAGAGATGGGGTCCGTGAAAGGGGAGGGAATCCCTTTGCTCAGCTCTGAGCTTCATTCTCTATGTTTGCAACCTCGTCTGATCTTGAGCCAAAGGGTTCCCACACCCATGCTATGATGCATCCAGCAGGTTTGCTTTGGATGGTGCACTTGGATAAATTGTTGACCGCGAAGGGGGCTATTCTGAATTTCCTTAGTTTTCTCAGAAACCACAGTGATTGGTAATTGGTTTGATTTGATTTTTTAATAACACTTAACAATGGAAGTTCTTTTGGAGAGCATCTAGCATAAGAACTCAAAGTCATTCTTGTGAAGCAAAGTGTGTGATGGCTTCAAGGTCTTATTCCTAATGAATAAACATGGAACTATCCAGGTCAGGTTCAGGAGACATCTGTCACTGTTGCCATTGCCTCGAGCTGCAGTGTGTTCAACGAGAGAAAAAAAATTCACACCTTATCCAAGAAGAAGCAGATGGCCCATTACATCACATACTTCCAAGAATGTGATAATCAGTTTCATAAATTTAGCCTAAATTCTTCTGAGTGACTCTCTGCATTACCATTTTGTCAATAAAATTTTCTTCAAAGTTTTCCACATTGCTCTGACTAACATTTTGAGCAGTTGTGAAATAGATCAAATGAAATGTGTCAAGAAACCTATGAACAACACAGCCTGCATTTCCTTTAACTTCCATCGGGTGTCTCTGATTTTAAGAAGCTTAAAATTCGATTGTTTAGTGGAAATAAACTCAAACATAGAGTTTGATAAGAAAATTCCTTTCAGACCAAAGATCTGAGACTTGTAATGATAGGGTGCTAACGATCCTCCTGACGACTAGAGGGAGTCAGAGACTAGGTTGTGGCAGCTTCGACTGGATTCAAGAATGATGTCTCCACCTGGTCGTGAATTCTTTAGCTAATAAAGTATGATTGTTTTGAAAGAACCCAAGATTCTTTATTACAATAAAATTCAGATCAGTCTGATGGAATCAATTTCCATTCATCTGAACACCTGGGAGGTTTCTACATAAATTAATGTGGGTAGTCTAGTCTATGAGGAGAGATTGAGTCATTTGGGACTCTACTCGCTTGAATTTAGAAGGATGAGAGGGGATCTTATAGAAACATATAAAATTATTGTAGAGCTCATCGAAAGAACCAAAGACTTGTTGATCCAAACCAAAACTTTTATTAGCAAAAGACAGGAGCTCTTCACAGGTGGCCAACCAGTCTGAAATGATCGGACCTGGCTAGGGACACAACCCTTTAAGGCCCAGACAGTAGGCGTGGCTAAGCTCTCAGCCAATCACTGTAAGCACAGTCATTACACTCTAGATACTGTAACTATATACATTGGTGATAGGTCTGTACTATCACAATTATGAAAGGCATAGATAAGATAGAGATAGGCATGGTGGGTGAAACTAGAACTAGGGGACACAGACTCAAGATTCAGGGTGGTAGATTTAGGACAGAGATGAGGAGGTACTGAGGGTGGTGAACCTGTAGAATTTTCCACCCATTGAACATCGGAGGCATCCTCAGTGAATGTATTTAAGACAAAGTTGGATAGAATTTTTCACAGTAGGGGAATTAAGGGATATGTGGAAAAGGCAGGTCGGTGAAGATGAGCCTATCGCATTTGATGGCAGATCAGGCATGACGAGCTGGATGACCTACTCCTGCTCCTATAGTCTTTTGTTCTAGTCTCAGCTTTGTTCCACACAATCCACAGCACAAAATAGCACAGCAAAATTTTGTTTTTCATGGAATAAAGGTAATGTTTTAAGTTGAAAAAACTAGGAGAGAAATAAAACTAGTCAGTTTTAAGTTATACGTGAAGGTAGGTCAAGGATGGATATGACAAGGCAAGTAATTCTGATGAAGGTCGAGTCCAGGATCGCCATAAACTGTTGATGAAGCCATTTGGTTGTTAATTTAGTGAGGGAGGTTAGAGAGAAAGAAAACAAACAATGAAACATGTAAATGCTGTGATAGCCAAGTTAAGGGTGTCAAAATTGCTCAGCAAATCAGACCATGATTATGGAGTGAGAAAAAAAATCACTTCTCGGCCTTTTGGCTAAGATCAGGTGTAATGGAGTGAGAAAAATTAATTCAACATAACACATGAGTAGCCTGGAGCAGAACTGGTCAGTTTTGACACAAACAGAGAAAATGAGTTACCTGAAATTATTGAAATTGATCGAATAATCGAGAAAGTTTAACATAGAAATAAAAGGCAAATTAAAACAGCAATGAAATTGAAAAGAAAAGTAAGAAAAATTAAATTAAATGGAAAACAATGTTGACAGACTGGTGGGAAAAAGAGGTAAAGAGTGTGCGAATGGATGGATGCCTCCAATTGTAATTCATCTTTCTGAAGGTAGCCCAACAGAGACAAGAGGTGTCTTCCTCACTTCACCTCAACCTATTTGAGCCTTTCTGGTTTTAACTGCGGGTATAAAAAAAATTGAATGAAATGCCTATCCAAAAAGAGATGAACCTCTCGTTTGTATGTCTACTGAGATAAAGACTGGAGCAGATCTCAGAGAGGAAGTCTATTAAGAAAAGTGTGAGACTTCCTTTTTCATGCCTTTTATAACAGCGTAGGAGAGAGACGGAGAGACAACCGGCAAGAAGATCAACAGAAGGAGGCACAACAGAGGAGTAGCCCAAGAGGGAAGGACCAGCAACAAGAGGCCCAGCAAGAAGAGGCCCGACAAAGAGATGCAAACAGATCCACAGGAAAGACAGAAGAGACACAGACACAAAGAAGAGAAGAAGAAGACACAAACACAGCTACAGACACAGAAGAAGAGGAAAAAGAAGACCAAGATCTTCACAGAGAAATAGAAGGTAAAATTGATGGACAAAGAGAAATAGAAGGAAAAACTGATGGACAGAATATAGATTAAAAAAAATTTTAAGAACAAATGAGGCCATTAAAAGAATGGTCATCATTAGAATTTAATGCAATTAAAAGGAAAATGAAAAGAACAGAAGATAAAATACTAAGGTTAGAACTGGTAACGACAGAAATAGGGAAAAGAGTAGAGAATGTGGAAGAGCGGGAAACAGCTGTAGAAGTGGAAGTAAATGATTTAAGAGAAAAATTGGAAGAAAGTGACAGAAAATTGATATGTTGGAAAATTATAGTCGATGAAACAACATAAAAATAGTTGGCCTGAAGGAGGGTGAAAAAAGCACAGACATGAAGGAATTTATAAAAGGATGGATCCCAAAGGTCCTAGGAATGACAGAAATACAGGAAGAAATGGAAATAGAAAGGGCTCACAGAGCACTAGCTCTGAAACCACTGGTACATCAAAAACCAAGATCCATCTTAGTAAAATTTTTGAGATTTATGACAAACATACTGGAGCAGGCAAGGAATAAAGTTAGAGAAGATAATAAACCATTGGAATACAAGTTTTGAACTTGTTTTGGAAGATGAGAAGTTTTGAACTCTTATAGAGGAGGAAGGAGTTTAATACAGAGAAAATGATTTTATGGGAAAAAGGTTAAAAATTCATGTTAAGACATCCAGCTGTGCTTAAAATATTTATACCCGGGGAGCAAAACAGACTGTTCTCGGATCCAGAGGAAGCGCTAGAATTCGCAAAACATTTGCAGGACAGAAGAGATGAAGAGGTGTAATAAGAATGAAGAATGGCGATAAAGTATATATAAAGATGTAAAAACAATGTATATGTAAAGTACTAAAGAGGGAAAATAGAAGGGAAGGAAGGAAGTAAGGGTGGAAAAAAGAGAGAGAGCTTTGTTATATATGTTTAAAAAAAAGTGTTTTCTGGGGAGGGCTGGGGGGAAAAAAGAAGAATAGTCACTGCAAAATCAGTTGACACTGCGAGTAAGATTGCAATCCAAATGAAAAGGGGAGTTGTGGTTGCCCGGTAAGGGATAAGGGGCAACTCAGAGAGGGAGGGAACTTTTGGGGTTAAGTTATTAGTGGGTGTGGGAACCACTGGGGTACTTTATGTCATAAATGTGTTGTCATACATTAAGTTTAATAAGAGAAAACTAAGAGATGAAAATGTGGGGAAAAGGGGGATGGATGTGTGAAAAGGTGAAAAGAAATATAAGCTAGATTTAAGATGGCCATGTTGAACTATATGACTATAAACATTAATGGAATACACAACCAAATCAAAAGGAAGAGGCTACTAAATTTAATGAAGAAGGAAAAAATAGACATAATATTTGTGCAGGAAACACATCTAACTGAAGCAGAACATAAAGAGAGACTGGGTGGGACACATAGCGACAGCATCTTACAATTCAAAAGCTAGAGCTGTAGCCATACTATTTAACAAAAATGTACCAATTAAAATAGAGGAGGAAATATTAGATCTGGCAGGGAGGTATGCAAAGATAAAGCGTCAGATATACTCAGAATTTTGGAATTTGCTCAATATATATGCACCTAACAAGTATGATCAAAAGTTTATGCAGGATATTTTTTTGAAGATTGCAGACACACAAGGAAATATATTGATAGGAGGAGATTTTAACCTTAATTTGAACCTAATGTTGGATAAAACTGGACAAAGGACAAGTAATAAGAATAAAGTAGCGAAATTTATGGTTAAATTAATGCAGGAAATGAAACTTATGGATATATGGAGGAGGCAGCACCCAAGAGAGAAGGAATATTCATATTATTTGAGTAGGCACAAAACTTACTCAAGAATTGATATGTTTTTACTGTCAGCCCTTATGCAAGGGAGAGTTAGGAAAACTGAGTATAAACTAGACTACTATCAGGTAATTCACCCCTATTATTAGCAATAGAACTGGAGGACATCCCACCAAGAACATATAGATGGAGGTTAAACTCCATGCTACTTAAAAGACAGGAATTTAGGGAGTTTATTGAACACCAAATTAAAACATATTTTGAAATAAACACAAGATCAATGAAAGATAAATTTATATTATGGGACGCAATGAAAGCCTTCATTAGAGGGCAGATAATAAGTTATGTGACTAAGATGAAAAGGATTACAATTGGGAAAGAGAGCAATTGGAAAGGGAAATAGTAAGTACAGAAAAGGAATTAGTAAAAAGGGGTGATATAACGAAAAAGAGAGAATTGGCGGACAAAAAAATTAAATACGAAACATTACAAACGTATAAGGTGGAGAAGAACATAATGAAAACCAAGCAAAAATTTTATGAACTGGGAGAAAAAACACATAAAATATTAGCCTGGCAACAAAATAAAACAAGCTAAAAGAACGGTACTGGCATCAAGGAAAAAGAACAAACAAATTACATATAACCCAACAGAGATTAATGAAAATTTTAAGGAAGTTTATGAACAATTATACCAAACTGAGAATGAGGGAAAAGATGACAAAATAGAGGAATATTTAGCTAAAATTGAACTGCCAAAATTGTAAGAAGAGGAACAAAACAAACTAATAAAACCATTTGAAATAGAGGAAGTACAAGATATATTAAAAAAGCTGCCGAACAATAAAACACCAGAAGAGGATGGATTTCCAACAGAATTTTATAAAACATTTAAAGAGTTATTAATTCCTCCTCTCCTGGAAGTAATGAACCATGTAGAAGAAACACAAAACTTGCCAGATTCATGTAAGACAGCAATAATTACAGTAATTACAGTAATACCAAAGACGGGGAAGGATCCATTAGCACCAGCATCATATAGACCAATATCTCTACTTAACTCAGATTATAAAATAATAGTGAAATTATTAGCAAACAGATTGTGAACCAAAAATAG
This sequence comes from Narcine bancroftii, assembly GCF_036971445.1. Classification (NCBI taxonomy): domain Eukaryota; kingdom Metazoa; phylum Chordata; class Chondrichthyes; order Torpediniformes; family Narcinidae; genus Narcine; species Narcine bancroftii. Next base: position 175,718,503 of record NC_091473.1, on the reverse strand, counting down.
TAAAACAAGATCAAACTGGATTTATTAAGAAAAGACGAACAGCGGACAATGTCTGTAAATTTATTAATCTAATTCATGCAGTTCAAGGAAATAAGAAACCAACAGTGGCTGTCGCTTTAGATGCAGAAAAAGCTTTTGACAGAGTAAAGTGGAACTACTTATTTAAAGTATTACAGAAGTTCAGTCTACCAGAAAAATAAATAAATTGGATTAAAGCATTATATAATGGACCATTGGCAAAAGTCGCAATAAATTGATATGTATCAAATCAATTTAAATTAAGTAGGTCAACTAGACAGGGATGTCCACTATCCCCATCATTGTTTGCCTTAGCAATAGAACTGATAAGAATAGAAAATAAAATAAAAGGGATAAAAATAAAGGAGAAGGAGTATAAAATTAACTTATTTGCAGACGACATTATAGTATGCTTAATAGAACCAGAGATATCAATAAAAGAATTACATAAGAAATTGAAGGAATATGGAGAAATATCAGGGTACAAGATCAACACAAATAAAAATGAAGTGATGCCAATGAGTAACGCAGATTACACAGAGTTTAAAAAAGAATCACCATTTAAATGGCAAGTACAAGTGATCCGATACCTAGGGATCAAGTAAGATAACAATTTAAGCCACTTGTAAATTATCAGCCACTAATAAAAAAATTGCAGGAAGACAGAACATTGGAAAGAGTTGCCGTTAACATTGATAGGGAGGGTGAACTGCATTAAAATAAATGTGTTCCGCAGGATAAAATACTTATTTGAAACATTACCAATTCCCTTAATAGAATTTTTTAAAATGAACTAAACAATAAGGAAATTCTTGTGAAAAGGGAAGAAACCAAGGGTAGCGTTAGATAAATTAACAGAGAGGTATAATCAAGGTGGTTTGCAGTTTCCAAATTTTAGAAATTATTATAGAGCTGCCCAATTAAGGTATTTATCAGATTTTTACCAGACAAGGGAAAAACCAGATTGGACTAAGATAGAACTAGATAAAACAGGCGAGAAGGTACCGGAACTTATACTTTAAAAGTGGGATGATAAGCTGGTGCAATACAAAAACTCACCAGTATTGCATCATTTACTTAATACATGGAAGAAGATCCACTTAGAATGAAAAAAAAGAATTACCAAATACCAAAATTATTATTGACACAAAATCCACTAATTCCTTTTACAATAGATAACCTTTCCTTTAGAGAATGGGAGAGAAAAGGAATCAAAAGAATAGAAAATTGTTTTTTCAGAAATAATTTATTAATGTTTGAACAGTTGAAGTACAAATATGGAATAACTCATGGTACAATGTTTGCATATCATCAATTGAAAGCTTATTTAAAGGATAAATTGGGAAACAGCTTGAGATTACCAGAAGGAAGCAGCTTTGAATATGTAATTACAGACACAATGATAATTAAAAGATTTATAACGAACATGTACATTAAGCTGCAATGAGAAGGAAAATGATGAAATAAACTATAAACCTAAGCTGAAGTGGGAAAAGGATTTAAACATAAAGATAAAACATGAAGTATGGGAAAAGTTATGTTCTGGAACTATGAAGAATACAATAAACACAAGGTTACGCATGATACAGTATAATTGGTTACACAGGGTATATATTACTCCACAAAAATTAAAAAAAATGGGACTCAACATTATCAGATAGATGTTTTCGCTGTGGGAAGGAAATGGGAACATTACATGCAACTTGGACATGTGTGAAGGTGAAAAAGTTTTGGGAAGAACTAAATCAGAAACTAAAAAAATTATAAAAAATAGCATACCAAAAAAACCAGAGATATTTCTTTTAAATAACATAAGAAGTAAAGAATTAGGCCTTAAATTGGACAAAGCACAAAAAAAATTCATTATGATAGCCTTAGCAGTAGCAAAAAAATGTATAATGTCAACTTGGAAAATGGAAGAGAGCCTGAGAATACAGCAATGGTACGTGGAAATGAATAAATCTATTCCATTGGAAAAAATAACATATAATTTACAAAACAAAGTCACAATGTTTGAACAAATTTGGGAACCATACATGGTAGAGAGAGCTTGCCTACGACCTCCATCCCCTAAAATGAGAGTAAGAAGACAAAACGACTAGATTCAGTGTGTAATAAATAGACAACACATTTTTCTTGTTTATTTTCCTTTGTGTGAAGATACTGTTTTATGGTTTTATTGTATTGTATATGTTGAATACTAATGGGTTGGGGGGTGTTGGGTAGAGGGGAGGGAGGGAAAGGGGGGGAAAAGGGAGAAAAGGTCACTGTGTAAATTTAATGAGAAACGTTTGTACATATTTTGGTTGACATGATTTACAGTGTGAAAAATAAAGTCATATATAAAAATCAGAGCAGTTTGTCCACAATAAGGTGAGAGTCTGAAATACATCATATGGATTTACTGCTGCTATACATCTGTTTGGTAATGACTGAACTGTGCAGATTTGTTGATTAGGCTGATCAAGGGCCTTAGGAGAACTAAAGTAAACAATCTTGCTTCTCTCACAAATAGTCACCAAATGCTTGTACTTGTACTGTTCAGAAGTAGATTGTCTTGGTAGGACAATTGGAATAGACATTTATATTTTACACTGCAGATATGTTTGATTCTGGCTGCTTCAGTCAATTTTATTAACAGCTTAGAAATGGATCCATGTCACAGTTCAAATACAGTTGTCAAGATCCTTGACAGTAGGGAAGTGTGCAGAAATATAAATTTGGTTGCACTTGGAGGTGCAATCAAGCCTTCACATATGACATGTATGAACATGTACACTGGCAGCTTTGATGTGCTTTACGATTATTGGAGGAGAGCTGGGGTGAGAGGGTTGCATCCACTCTCCCCTTTGTGTGCATGTCCTTTTGGTGAGGGTTTAAATAAGAGATCATTGTCTAATATGAAAGCTCATGAAAGTGAAGGCTAGATATTGATCTAGTTATGTCTTTGATCATATGGAACAAAATAAACAATTTCTGTTTCTTTATATTTCTAGATGTTGCCTCCTCCAATCTTTACCTGATTGGGTCAATGAGTGACTGAAAACTCACATGCCTTCTGACATGGTCTAGCAAGCTGCCTAGCTGATTCATAACTTCAAAGCTCTTCATAGCCAACAGTGTCTCTTCACTAAATGGACAACCTTCTCTCTCAATAAGGGATGGAACATTTCAGATTTATTTATTGTCAGAGTCCATGCACGACATCACATACAACCTTGAGATTCTTTTTTCTGCGGGCGAGGCAGAATTACCATTTATTGGCAGTGCGTAAAGAAAATGAACACAGCGTATACATATAAACAAATAAAGAGATAATGAATGTAAACAAACTGTATTGGAGAGAGATTTTTTTTAAATTAATGGTGCACAAGTAAGAGTCCTTAAATGAGTCCCTGATTGAGTTTATTGTTGAGGAGACTGATGGTGGAGGGGTAGCAGCTGTTCCTGAACCTGGTGATGTGAGTTTCATGGCCTCTTTTCTGATGGCAGCTGCGAGAACAGATCATGAGCTGGGTGATGTGGATCCTTGCTGCTGCTCTCTGATGGCAGCGTTCACTGTAGATATTCTAGATTGTGGGGAGGATTTTGCTTGTGATGTCCTGGGCTGTGTCCACTACCTTTTGGAGGACTTTACACTCAGGGGAATTGGTGTTCATGATTCAGCCGGTCAGCACACTTTCCACCACAGTAAAAATATAAAATGCTGGAGAACCTCAGCTGGTCAAACAGTGTCCTTTTTGTATGTAATGGAGTATTTAAACCATGCTTTTGCTTTTGCAAGGCTGAGTATCAGTTATCTACTTTGAGAATAATGTAGGAATCAGCAGGCATCAGCTAAATTCCATCATGGGGCCCAGAGATGCAGTTATCTGACAAAAAGACATCTGGTACCAAGAACGTTTAACCTTCCTGCTTGTTAGCCAGTTGCTGTTTGAGATTGATGGGATTGTTGGTCGCAGACTGTCAGGCAAGGCCTTGAAGCTAAGTAAATCATTGTATTCAAAGTGATAAGGTAGAAAGTTGTGGTATTTGATAGAAGCCTAGGCGTGCTCAGTTATCTTTTTTTTTGCGCAGGGAATAGGTGCTTGAGCAAGCAATATTTGAGTAACTATATAACCACTTACAGCACAGAACAGGCCAGTTCGGCCCTACTAGTCCATGCTGGAACAAATCCCCACCCTCTTAGTCCCACTGACCAGCACCTGGTCCATACCCCCCCAATCCGCTCCCCTCCATGTAATTATTCAGTCTTTCCTTCAATGTAAATAACGTTCCTGCTTCAACCACCTCTGCCGGAAGCTTATTCCACATCCCAACCACCCTTTGCGTGAAGAAATTTCCCCTTATGTTCCCCTTATAATTTTCCCCCTGCAATCTCAAACCATGGCCTCTGGTTTGAATATCCCCCACTCTTAATTGAAAAAGCCTATCCACGTTGACTCTCTCTGTCCCTTTTAAAATCTTGAACACCTCCATCAAATCCCCCCTCAATCTTCTACGCTCCAGAGAAAAAAGCCCCAGGCTGCTCAACCTTTCTCTGTAACTCAAACCCTGACATTCTGTCAACATTCTTGTGAACCTTCTCTGCACTCCCTCTATTTTGTTTATATCCTTCCTATAATTTGGTGACCAAAACTGCACACAGTATTCCAAACTTGGCCTCACCAATGTTTTGAAAAATTTCATCATAACATCCCAACTCTTGAATTTAATACTCCAATTTATGAAGGCCAACATTTCAAATGCCTTCTTCACCACTCTATCTACCTGAGTATCAACTTTGAAGGTACTATTTACCATAACTCCTAAATCCCTTTGTTGCTTTGCACTCCTCAATTGTCTACCATTCAATGTATATGACCTATTTAGATTTGCCTTTCCAAAATGCAACACTTCTCACTAATCCGTATTAAATTCCATCAACCATTTCTCAGCCCACTCATCTAGCTTTCCTATATTTCTTTTTAAGCTAAGGTAATCTTCCTCACTGTCCACAATACCACCAATCTTTGTATCATCTGCAAACTTACTTACCCAATTCACCACCCCGTCTTCCAGATCGTTAATATATATAACAAACAATAGTGGACCCAGGACCGATCCCTGAGGAACTCCTCTAGTCACCGGCCTCCAATTTGACAAACAATTTTTTACCACTACTCTCTGACATCTCCCATCCAACCATTGCTGAATCCATTTCACTACCTCGTTATTTATACCTAATGCCTCCACCTTTTTACCTAACCTCCTGTTGGGAACTTTGTCAAAAGCTTTACTAAAGTCTAAATAGACAACATCCACAGCCTTCCCTTCATCAATCTTTTTTGTAACCCCCTCGAAAAACTCTATAAGGTTTGTCAAGCATGATCTACCCCTGACAAAACCATGCTGACTACTACCTATCAATCCCTGTATTTCCAAATATTTGTAAATGCCATCCCTCAGAACACTTTCCATCAACTTACCCACCACAGACGTCAGACTCACAGGTCTATAATTTCCAGGCTTACATTTGGACCCTTTCTTATACAGCGGAACATGAGCCACCCTTCAATCCTCTGGCACTACCCCCCTGACCAGTGACATCCCAAATATCTCTGTTAATGGCCCCACTATCTGTACACTAGCCTCCCTGATTGTCCTTGGGAATACTTTGTCCGGACCCGGAGATTTGTCCACCTTTATCTTTTTTATCACTACCTCCTCGGTTATCCTTAAATGATTGATGACCTCCCCACTATTTTTCTTTACTTCAACTGGTACAATATTTTTTTCCCTAGTGAATATCGAGGAAAAGAAATCATTTAAAATTTCCCCCATCTCCTCTGACTTTTCACATAGCCTACCCTCCCTATCTACAAGGGGTCCAATTTTATCCCTCACTAATCTTTTACTTTTAATGTACCTATAGAAACCCTTTGGATTTATTCTTACTCTGCCTGCCAAAGCCTCTTCGTCCCTCTTTTTGGCCTTTCTAATTTCTTTCTTAAAATTTTTTCTACACTCCTTGTAGTCCTCTTTCAATTTCTCAGCACCCGGCTGTTTATACCTCTTGTACACCTCCCTCTTTCTCCTAACCAAATTTCTAATATTCCTTGAAAACCAAGGCTCCCTATGACTCCAGCTTTTCTTTTGATCCTCACTGGGACATATCTACTCTGTACTCTCAAAATTTCTTCTTTGAATATTCTCCATTTTTCATTTACATCGTTTCCTGAAAAAATCATGTCCCACTCAATACTGCCCAAATCCATTCTTATTCCTTCAAATTTTGCTTTTCTCCAATCCAGAACCTCAACTTTAGGCCCTTCTTTGCTCTTCCCCAAAACTTCCCTAAAACTAATAGAGTTGTGATCACTAGACCCAATTTGTTCTCCAACATTAACCTCAGACACCTGACTTATCTCGTTCCCTAACAGGAGATCCAGTATTACACCATCCCGAGTCGGTTCCTCTAAGTATTGATTAAGAAAACTATCTTGTACACATTTGACAAACTCTAGCCCATCCAGCCCTCTTACTATATGAGTATCCCAATCAATGTGAGGGAAGTTAAAATCTCCCATGATCACTCTTGGCTTGGCTTCGCGGACGAAGATTTATAGAGGGGGTAAAAGTCCACGTCAGCTGCAGGCTCGTTTGTGGCTGACAAGTCCGATGCGGGACAGGCAGACACGGTTGCAGCGGTTGCAGGGGAAAATTGGTTGGTTGGGGTTGGGTGTTGGGTTTTTCCTCCTTTGTCTTTTGTCAGTGAGGTGGGCTCTGCGGTCTTCTTCAAAGGAGGTTGCTTCCCGCCGAACTGTGAGGTGCCAAGATGCACGGTTTGAGGTGATATCAGCCCACTGGCGGTGGTCAATGTGGCAAGCACCAAGAGATTTCTTTAGGCAGTCCTTGTACCTCTTCTTTGGTGCACCTCTGTCACGGTGGCCAGTGGAGAGCTCGCCATATAACACGATCTAGGGAAGGCGATGGTCCTCCATTCTGGAGACGTGATCCACCCAACGCAGCTGGATCTTCAGCAGCATGGACTCGATGCTGTCGGCCTCTGCCATCTCGAGTACTTCGATGTTAGGGATGAAGTCGCACCAATGAATGTTGAGGATGGAGCGGAGACAACGCTGGTGGAAGCGTTCTAGGAGCCGTAGGTGATGCCGGTAGAGGACCCATGATTCAGAGCCGAACAGGAGTGTGGGTATGACAACGGCTCTGTATACGCTTATCTTTGTGAAGATTTTCAGTTGGTTGTTTTTCCAGACTCTTTTGTGTAGTCTTCCAAAGGCGCTATTTGCCTTGGCGAGTCTGTTGTCTATCTCGTTGTCGATCCTTGCATCTGATGAAATGGTGCAGCCGAGATAGGTAAACTGGTTGACCGTTTTGAGTTTTGTGTGCCCGATGGAGATGTGGGGGGGCTGGTAGTCATGGTGGGGAGCTGGCTGATAGAGGACCTCCGTTTTCTTCAGGCTGACTTCCAGGCCAAACATTTTGGCAGTTTCCGCAAAACAGGATGTCAAGCGCTGAAGAGCTGGCTCTGAATGGGCAACTAAAGCAGCATCGTCTGCAAAGAGTAGTTCACGGACAAGTTGCTCTTGTGTCTTGGTGTGAGCTTCCAGGCGCCTCAGATTGAAGAGACTGCCATCCGTGCGGTACCGGATGTAAACACCGTTTTCATTGTTGAGGTCTTTCATGGCTTGGTTCAGCATCATGCTGAAGAAGATTGAAAAGAGGGTTGGTGCGAGAACACAGCCTTGCTTCATGCCATTGTTAATGGAGAAGGGTTCAGAGAGCTCATTGCTGTATCTGACCCGACCTTGTTGGTTTTCGTGCAGTTGGATAACCATGTTGAGGAACTTTGGGGGGCATCCAATGCGCTCTAGTATTTGCCAAAGCCCTTTCCTGCTCACGGTGTCGAAGGCTTTGGTGAGGTCAACAAAGGTGATGTAGAGTCCTTTGTTTTGTTCTCTGCACTTTTCTTACCTTTTGTTTATTACACATATATGCTATCTCCTTACAAATTTGTTCTTCCAATTTTCTTGGCCCATTTGGTGGTCTATAATACACTTCTATTAGTGCCCTCATGCCTCCTCCACCCCTCAATTCCACCCAAACAGCCTCACTGGACGATCCCTCCAAACCATCCTGCCACCTCACGGCAGTAATGTCCTCTTTAACAAGCAGAGCAACTCCTCCCACTTTTTTACCCCCTGTTCTATCACATCTAAAACATTTGTATTCTGGAATATTTAGTTGCCAGTCCTGTCCCTCCTGTAACCAGGTTTCACTAACTGCCACAACATCATGATTTCAAGTGCCAATCCATGCTCTAAGCTCATCTACCTTGCTCACTATGCTTCTTGCATTAAAGTACATGTATTTCAGAGAATGACCCTCACATATATTCCCTTTTCTACCTTTTACCTTAGCCTCCAACTTTACTGTTATCTTTATCATTCTTAACTAGGTGGCAATGCACTCAAGACACTGCTCGCAAACTCTGCTCCCCACCCCCCGCCAAACTAGTTTAAACCCTCCCCCACAGCTCTAGCAAATCTGCTTGCCAGGATATTGGTCCACCTCCAGTTCAAGTGGAGTCTGTCCCTTTTGTACAGGTCCGACCTTCCCCAGAAGAGATCCCAATGATCCAAAAATCTTATCCCCTGCCCCCTGCACCAACTCTTTAGCCACACATTCATCCTCCACATCCTCCTAGCTTATATTACCCTCATACAAGGGTAATATAAGCTGTGGTCCCGCTGCTGAAGTTTCAGACTCTCTGACGGGTGGAATCGTCTCTCAGCAAGAAGAAGAACTTCTAGAGTCCAACCAACGTTCCAGTCGGGGGAGGTGGAGAAGCTGCTACCAGTGCCCCGACCACAATGCGGTCATTGTCTCGCTTCGGCAGTTGGGACCAGTCCAGGCGTTGATAAGTATATTTGGGAAGGGCTTGCATATTGTAGTCTGAAATCAGCTCAAGATTTTGTAATAAAGTTTGTATAAACTGAAGTGCTCTCGGCGTGTGTGTCTGTTTTCTTTCGGTAGCTCAAACACTGTGACCAATCTAAAATGAACAAAGTGAGAGGTATAAGTTTACCCAAGACAATGTAACAAAGGTAAAAATACATAACCGATTCTCTGGGCTTGAGCCCTTCATCAAGATATGTGGGTTGGGAGGAGGGAGGGGGGAGGGGGGGGGGAAGAAAATGTCACTGTATATGTGTGAAAAGGAAAAAGTGTGTATCCTGGGTAATGTGATTTATGGTGTGAAAAATAAAAAATAAAAAAAAAAGATATGAGAAAATGCCAGCAGGCATCTGAACAAAAGGGTATAGGGAGGGGGTTAGCAAAGTCAGGAGATGATAGGTGGAAGGAGGAGGGAGGGGACAGCAGCAATGAGGGGGAGGAGGGATGGCTGGGTGGGTAAAGGGAAGGGAGGGGAGAACTGGAAAAACAGTAAAGGGTGAGAGGAAAAAAAAGGCAAGCAAGTTTAGTAGAAACCAGAAAAGTTGATGTTAATGCCATCTGGTTGGAGAGGGCCCAGTTGGAAAATATGGTGTTGTTCCTCCAATCTGCCATGGTTTAGTTGGAATAATACGCAATGACATGGACAGACATGTGAGTCTGGGAGTGTGACTCAGAATTGAAATGGTTGGCTACTGGCCGGTCACTGTTATTGTGGACGAAGAGGAGGTGCTCAGTGAAGTGATCTCCCATCTGCGACCAGTCACTCCGATGGAGAGAACACCATAAAGGGAGCACTAGATGCAGTAAATATGTCCTGTGGATATACAAGTGAAGTTTTACTTCACTTGAAAGGCCTGTTTTTGGCCCAGACTGTGATGAGGGAGAAGGTGTGGGTGCAAACGTTCCACCTCCTGCAGCCACAGGGGAATGTGGGTGATGGGTGGGGAAGGATGAGTGCACGAGGGAATCATGGAGGCAGTGGTCTCTGCAGAAGGCTGAGAGGGGAGCAGAAGGAAAAATGTGTCTGGTCGTAAGTGCCGGAAATTCCGACAGATAATGACCACATATCTGTAAAAATTTGCCAGGGTTTCTGGTGTCATACCAAAGCTCTGCAAACTTATGGGGATGTAGAGGTGCTAACATACTTTCTTCATGATACCGTTAGTGTGTGAGTCCAGGAAAGATCCTCCGAGATAGTGACTCCATAGAACTTAAATTTGCTCACCCTCTCCACCTCTGATCTCCCAATGATCATTGGATCGTACACCTCTGGCTTTCCTTTTCTGAAGTCAACAATCAACTCTTTAGTTTTAGTGACATTGAGTGCAAGGTTATTGTTGGTGGACAATTCAGTCATAAATCTTGACTTTGCCAGTAATAAATTTGATCGTATGGGAGAATATAAAACAATCAAAGCCTGGGAGTTCAAATGAATTCTTGCCGAGAAAATGCAATAGATATTAGAACTATTGATTATAAATATGTTAAAGGTGAGTTTGATAGATTAAAAGTAGCCAAGGCTATTAAGCCAAATTGGATAGACGAACCTGGATCAGCTATCATCTGAAATAGCCCAAATTTGGTGAGAAAATGCTGGCAGTTTTTATTGATAACTGTGAGCAGTTTCCTGGTTGAGTGTCTCACAGCCTGGGATACCTGCATGTGTGTGTGTCCAGATGTGTAAATCCAAAGATTTTTGACCGTGCTTCACTCAATCTTACTCCAGGAATTTGGTCTGAACAACCTCTGCCAGGTTAGGTCAGGGCAGTAATAACAGGCACACTCTTCTGAATGATGAGCTATAACTGCAAAGGACAAAAACAAGCCTCAGTTCCTTTACTTTTTTAAAAGTTTGTTTCAGCTAATTGAAATCTTTTTACGTGATTTAGTGTAGAGTTTTCTTTTAAAATTTCAACATTTTTAAAACCCCTTCCCCTCCTCTCCTCCACGTGTCCAAATTTTTTTACTCAGAAGGCCGTATTGTCATGCCTGGACCATGAAGTGAGGGTTGGAGTTGGTTTTGTATAATATGGGTCCCAAGAGATGGATGCTAGTTAAATACAGAACTTTCTCAATGGGAGAAGAAAGGTAGCTGCTATAAAGCAGATAGGATGGGACAAGTCATACCAACAACCTTGCACTTAACATTAGCAAAACTAAGGAAATGAGAACACGACCCAGTCCTCATCAAGGGCTCAGTAGTGGAGAAGGTCAAGAACTTCAAATTCCTGAGTGTCAACATCTCTGAGGATCTGTCCTATAGCCTCCATATCAATGCATTCACAAAGAAGTCTTGCTAGCGGCTATACTTTGTGAGGTGTTTGAGATTTGGTACCCCACTGAAGACTCTCATAAACTTCTACAGATGTTCTGTGGAGAACATTCTGGCTCATTGCATCAAAGTTCCAATGCTCAGGACAAGAAAAAACTCCAGGGGTGGTTAACTCAGCCTGCATAATCACAGGCACCAGACTTCACTCCATCAAGGGCATCCACAAGAAGCAGGTGTCTTAAGAAAGAAGCCTCTATCCTCAAGGACCCCCATCACCCGGACCATGTCCTCTTCACTCTGCTACCATCGGGGAGAAAGGTCCAGGAGCCTGAGGCTGAACAGCACAAAGACAGCTTCTTCCCCACTGCCATCAGATCCCTAAATGAACAATGAACCCTACTTTGCCCTACTTTGATTTCTCATGTACTATTTTTATTTATTTTTGTAAGGTGGTTTATATGAACATTTGGACTGTGATACTGCCACAAAATAACAAATTTTGTGACTCCCACTTTGAGTTTACTTAGAGAATTAATGACAGACACAGAGTTTCACCAAACCACACCCAAATTCTCTTTACTTACTTTTTTTTACAAAAAATGGAGTGAACTATTTATAGAAATTGACACAAGCTTGACTTCAAGGCACAAGACAATCTTGTGAGCCATTCAGTTGATTGATGGCTCCAGTGATAATACCCACTCTTGGGAACTGTGGGTCGCTCTGATTAGGGTGTCCTAGTGTTATGTCCTCGGTTGTACCATCAGAGGTTTGAATAAACACTCAGAGAAGCTTGTAAGTTTACAGCACAAACTTTTACTCACATCGCAGGCTGCTGGTCATGTATGAATACACTGTTGCACTGAGCATGCTCACCTCTCAGTGTGATGTGGCTCTTTCAATATGTCTCACTGAGCATGCTCACCACTCAGTGTGATGTGGCTCTTTCAATATGTCTCACTGAGCATGCTCACCACTCAGTGTGATGTGGCTCTTTCAATATGTCTCACTGAGCATGCTCACCACTCAAGTGCGATGGGGCTCTTGCAGTCTTGCAGTGCTCCTGCTCCAGCATAAAATAGTCCCAAGTTTCCACTGTATATAACACCTAGCATTACTGAAAAACTTTTTCTTTCAAGGTAACCTTCAAGCACAAAAGTTTCTTCTTCCCAATTGTAAAGATGTTGGATAAACAGTCATTTGATGAAGCTTGGTGATTCCATGACATGATTATCTGCTATTAATGACTGTTGATTTTATGTGTCATTCACAGTAAAAATGTTCTTTTCTGGTCGGTACACTTCTATCCTTGCATGCATCAGCTAGTTCAACATTAACTAGTCTTATGTTTTATTTTGCACTTGAGCACCAAAAGATTTGTGGTCAGCAATATTCTGGCTGAAAACTTACTGCTTTAAGAACTATTTCTCACATGATTTTTGCACAGACTCCACGAGATTTTACCGTAATGAAGAGTCTCTGACATCCTGGCATCGGCCGTTCACTCAGGAATGACCAAAACTGCAAATCTCCATTTCGGCTCGCAATTTTAGACAGCATACTGGCATTGTGGTGTGTAAAGAGGCTGGACGCACAGCACCACCACATCAATGTCAACTGTGACGCGTATCATACGCATCTAGCATATCCTTCAAAACAAGAATGAAGCTGCTCATTTTATTTGCACTTAATTAACATGTAATCCCTCTGCTGTCAATTCACTGTGAGCTGAGCAAATCTTCCTCAAATTTGAACGCCACACGTTGCAACGTTGCATGCTTTATACACCATCATTGCACGTCATCACAACGTCGTATTCATTAGCCAGTTGGTCCCGGAATGCCTGCAGTGTAATTTACACTGCAAATGTTCCGGAAAATGATAAAAAATGAAAAAAAAGTTGGAACTGAAATGGCACCCCCATACCGGTTCCGAGCTTTATACACAGCATGCGTTCCAGGAAAATGGGAATAATTTCCCGGAATGTAGCGGCTGTGTAAAGAACCTAACTGTCTGTGGCATAAGATTGCACGGCCTTCCTCGCTTTGATTTCAGCTTATTAATGTGGTGAGGCCCTATGTTGAGGGCGGGCGGCTGGATTTTTGATCAGAGGAGGTGGCATGCCAAAGATTGCTTGTCAAATATACCAACTGCATTTAATGTGCTCCTGGCACATCCTTTTCCAAAGTGGAGTGATGCTGAATGTTTACTATGGCAACAGGCAAAAGATGTCCCACAACTTCAATGTGTCAATGCAGTCTAATTGACAGCAGGTTCACAGGTTGGCAGTTCCATTCTGTTGAGAACAGAACCTTCAGTACCTGCTGCTTCTTCCGACAGGATGTACCACTGCTGGATGAGTCTGAACAATCAGAGCAGGTTAGGTCAGGCACACTAATGTAATCTATATTCATTTTAAAGGAAGGGTCCAGCTACAAAGAGCAAAGGTAAATGTTAGTTAATTTGCATATTTTGTCATTGTTTTAATCTATTTTAATTTATTGTTTGTATTTCAATGAGTAGTTTTTGCCCTTTCACCCACAAAGGCAAGTCCCTGAAATAGGCCATTGGGAGCAAGCCTAAAGCAAAATGAAATCAGCCTATAAATCCACTCCCCCCTCCCCCATCTGACTGCCTATCTTCCAGACCAGTGGTTCTCAACTTTTTTTTCTTTCCACTCACAGACCACTTTAAGTATTCTCTATGCCATTGGTGCTCTGTGATTAGTAAGTGGTATGTGGGTCAAAAGAAAAGGTTTGTAAATCACTGTTTTAATCGTACCTAATTGACTCGTTATGTGGACGGTTTCATAACTCCTAAGGAAATGGACAATGACAATTTTTCTCAAGCAAAATATTTCACTAACAATTGGGTCTAGACCAGTGATTCTCAACCTTCCCTTCCCACTCACATACCACCTTAAGCAATCCCTTATTAATCACAGAGCACCAATGACAGGGATTGCTTAAAGTGGTATGTGAGTGGAAAAAAAAGGTTGAGAATCACTGCTCCAGACTGAGTAGTGTGATGTTTCTTTTATTTTAATAAAGAAATTTGAGTTCTTTAAAAACAACTCTATTTATTAGCTAGAGCACACACCCAAAAAAGACCTCGTGGAGGCATCCATTTTGAATCTACCCAAGGTGCAACAGGTCATTTCCTGACTCCATCTAGTGTCAGGATTAGCACTAGCATGCTATCAGCACATCCCCTTTCCTTGAGATGCTTAATCTAACAATGTGACCTTTCTCATTTTGAGATTCAGCCTGTCAGGTGCCTTGATAACGAGTGTGGATCTTCTTAACACAGGTGCTTGTGTCAGCTCTGCGGGTCCACTACTGTCTATCACTGGTGGTGTTTCCTTTGTTGTTGTGCAGGCTGGATCTTCTGCTTTTGTCTGTTCCTGCAGTGTCTTGTGTTTTCAGCAGTTTCAATTCCTCTTCAGTATTTGACCATCCTCTGTTCTGACCATGTAGGATCTTGGATTTACTTCCTTCAGAACAGTAGCCTTTTTGTCCCAAGTATTGAAATCTCCGAGTCTCACTCTGTCATGTTGCGCCAGTGCCCCTAAGCTTCTCGCTGACTTGCCATAGTTTGCTTTTTGCCTTTATTGCAGTCAATTTTGTTTCTGTGATAGAACATCTAGAGGTGGTTTGGGAGGAATTGTTAGAGCAGCTTGCACACACACATTTTAAAACACAGAATTTTTGCAAGGATCAACAATGTAGCAACATTCAGCAGCTTGCCTGGGAGAGCATGTGATCTTTGCAGGCAGGCCAGAACATACTTGCTCTCAGAGTGGGAGGGTTTGAAACAGAGAGATAAGGAGTCACAGAAATCAGATCCAGAAGGTCAAAGCTGCCAAACTGTTGAAAGACTGTCTGGTCAAAGGAGAAGGCTGGCTGTCTGAAAGGTGACCTGAAAGAAATAGGATCATCTGGAGAACCCTGAAGTGGGCAAGTTTCATCAATGTAGGAGTTTAGAAACAGTTACTTTTTGATTATTGAGGGAGTTTAGAAACAGTTACTTTTTGATTATTGTAGGAGTTTAGAAACAGTTATAGAAGGTATAAAAAGCAAGGAAATAGCTAAAATGTTCTTTGTGTAAAATGGCACATGAAAAAGTAGACAAGATAATAGAGGAATTTAAGGAGATATAGAAATATGCACGTACACACAAAGGGCTTGTTTAATAGGGGGTGGGGAAAGGAGGTGTGAGTACGGGATAGGAGAAAGTCGGAGTCAGTCAAGAGTCAGGCGAATAGGGAAAAGTGCCAAGCCAATCCAAGAAGGATAAATGTAAGAAAAATGTAAGGGGAGTTGAACTGAAAAATGTATAAGAAGCTTCCCCTCGGTGTACTTTCCCGAGGTAGGGGGAGAGTACCCAACCTTGCAATGTTGTAAATGTAAATAAATGTTCTTTGTTCTCAACTTTTGTCTCGAGCATATTTTGTGAACGTGAAGGCACTTCTCACAATCAGCAAGACTGATTGAAAAGGAATCAGTTGCGGATGTCCTGGAAAAGGAATCTCTCTGAAAACCATCGAGAACCTTCCTGAGTGGTAACCATTTGCCTGTTAAGCACCAAAGCCTGGTGAACTTTGTTAATGCTAACATCTGTGCACAGTACAAGAATTGCCTGCAACCAGTGAGATTGGACTGTGATCCAAAGAACTTTTCTAATCTTAAATATACATTACACACACCTGCACTTAGTATTAGAGATTAGAGGGGGGATTAAGTAGGTTAGGTAAGTAGGTTAAGTAATAAGTTAAATTCTGTTTTCTTGTTCAATTATAATTAAAAACTACTTTTTTTAAGTAACCCTGTGTTATGGTGCATATCTATTGCTGCTGGATTTTGGAGTCCTCTGGACTCCGTAACATTTTATGGGGGCTGGTCCTTTAGGATTTGAACATTGCAATTTGGAGATTTATTAGTTAATTGGGTTTTTTTTGTTTTGCAAGCTATTGTGTCTCGAAATTTTGCAAGCTATTTTTGCTAGCTAACTTAAAGTCTGGAAAGCAGCAGCAATGGATGTTGATACATTTTTGTTACAACCATCACCTGCAGAGCTGCAGAGCATGAGAAAAGAGGAACTGGTAGTTATTTCTAAGGCATGAGGAAAGTACAAATTCAGAGGATTACAGTGAAATATTATATAGGTGAAGATAAATTAGTTGAGAAAGACTGAAAATTTTCCAGAGGATGGATCTGGTGAGTTGCAATTGGAATTGGAAAAATTGAGGGTGCAAGAGGAAAGAGAGAAATGTAATTTTGAGTTGCAGAGACAACAGTGTGAGGTAGACCAAGCTGAAATACAAAGAGAAGAGGCTGAAAGGCAAAGAGAAGAGGCTAAAAAGCAAAGAGAAGAGGCTGAGAAACAGAGGATATATGAGTTAGTTAGCTGAAAAAGTTTAAATTAGAGAGATTGAAATTAGAGAGGGAGGAAAGTAAGAGAGCTGAGGCTGTAACTCCTGGGGAGAGGTTCTGGCGAGTAGAGAGGTAAATCTAGTGCCTCCTTTTGATGAGGGAGATAGAGATATCTATTTTCAGCTTTTTGAAAAGGTTACTGAGAGCCCAAAATGGCCAGAAGAAAAATGGTCTTTAATGCTCCAAAGTGTATTGAGGGGAAAAGCACAAATTGCATACTCTAGCTTGACTACACAGCAAGTGGTAAATTATGATACTGTTAAAAAGCAGTATTGAAAGCTTATGAGTTAGTTCCAGAAGCGTATAGTCAAAAATTTAGGAGTTAGGTGAAAAGATGGAATCAATCTTCCATTAATTTTGCTCTGAAGAAATCTGTGTGTTTTGACCGTTGGTGCGCCTCAAAAGGAATAAACGATGATTTTGACAGATTGAGTGAATTAATATTAATAGAGGAAATTAAAAGGTGTGTCCCAAAGGAGATTAAATAATACCTGGATGAGAGGGATGTGGCAAAAGGCGGCTAGATTAGCAGACGAATTTGCTCGGTTTCACAAAAATACATTCCAGAATAGTAGAGATTTTCAGAGAGCAAATGTTCATCAGATTAATAAACCTGTTCATAAGGTTAGGATGGAGCAGGATAGTAGGCCTGATATAAAATCTGGAGAAAATGTTAAAAGAAAAGATGAAGGAAAGGTAGGAAAGGACAGAACTTATGCATTTATATGTAATTTTTGTAAGAAATCTGGTCATGTGATTGCAAATTGTCTAGTCTTGAAAAAGAAAAGAGAAAAAGAGGTTTTACCAGAAGCATGTATTCAAACAGATGAATTTAAGGAGAGCAGAGGTGCCAAACCTGGTAAAGGAGGTCATGATGTTTTCAAGCCTTTTGTGTCAGAGGGCTTTGTCTCAATAAAGGAGGGAGAACTACAGGTTCCAGTTAAAATTCTTCGAGATTCTGGGGCTGCTCAGTCATTGTTGTTGGAAAGTGTTTTAACTGTGGATCAAAGGACTGACACAGGAGAGACAACTTTGATTAAAGGTGTTGGAGGTGAGGTAAAGTCAATATCCCTTCAGAAGTTTGTGCTGAATTCAGAATTAGTCAAAGGACCTGTTGTAGGAGTAATTGCAAAGTTACCCATGCAGGGTATCTCATTTTTGTTGGGGAATGATTTGTCAGAGGATAAAGTTGGGTCAGTTTTAAGATTGAAAAATCGGCCTAGTAAGGATGTGGTTAGAGAGGATGGTGAGATAGATCCTGTATGTGCGGTAACTAGGTGACTAAGGAAATGCTGACAGCTGAAAAAAATCCAGTACTTCTGAAGTACTTTTGAAAGAGCTGGGTCATTGTGAGAGAGAGGATTTCTCTTTGTCAAGGAAAGAGTTAATTCAGCAACAGAAAATAGATACAGATCTTGTTGTCTTAAGGGAAAGCAGTAGCTGAACAGGAGGGTAAAGAAATGGCTTGTGGATATTACTTGAAAGGTGAAGTGTTGATGAGAAAATGGAAAACTCTTAATATTCCTGCTAATGAAGAGTGGGGAATGATTCATCAGATGGTTGTTCCTAGAAATTACCAGAAGGAAATATTAGATCTAGCCCACAGTACAACTTTGGGTGGTCATCTTAGTGTAAAGAAAACCACGAATAAGACTTTGAAACAATTTTTCTGGCCTGGTTGAGGAAGGATGTTGTAAATTGGTGCCAGACATGTCGCATTTGTCAGGTTGTGGGGAAACCTAACCAGGGTCCTCCAGTGGCTCCATTACAATCTATTCCTGTTGTTGGGGAACCTTTCACTGGGGTTGTTGTAGATTGTGTAAGTCCCCTGCCAAAAACTAAATCTGCTAATCAGTACTTATTAACAATTATGTGTGCAGCGTTGAGATTTCCAGAGGCGATACCACTGAGAAATATTAAAGCCAAAACGGTGGTAAAAGCTCTGGAAAGATTTTTCACAGTGTTTGGACTACCAAAAGAGATCCAGAGTGATCAAGAGTCTAATTTTATGTCTAGGTTGTTTCAATAGTTAGTTTGTGAGTTGGGAATAAAGCAGATCACTTCATCTGCATTCCATCCTGAAACTCGGGGAGCTTTGGAAAGATTTAATTCTACTCTTAAAAATATGATGAGAGTTTACTGTACAGAGAATAAAAAAAGATTGGGATGAAGGTATTCATTTATTGTTGTTTGCAGCAAGCGAGGCTGGGCAGGAGTCATTAGGGTTCAGCCCCTTTGAAATTGTGTTTGGTCATCAAGTTAGAGAACCTTTAATGTTGATAAAAGATCAGTGGGTTAGTGAGGATGTACAGTTGAATTTGCTAGATTATGTTTCTAAATCTAAGGATAGGTTACATAAAGTGCGGACTTTGGCTCAAGAGAATTTGGAAATGGCTCAGGGTAAAGTGAAGCATTTATTTGACAGGAAAGCTCAGGTGAGGAATTTTAAGACAGGAAGTAAAGTTTTGATTTTGTTTCCAACACATGACAATCCTTTGAAAGCTAGATTTTCTGGACCACAACACAATAAATCAAAACTGAATGATGTTAACTATGTTGTTAACTCTCCAGATAGAAGGAATAAAACTCAGGTTTGTCACATAAATGTGTTGAAATTTTATTACGAGAATAAGGGTAGAGGAGAACAATCTGTATCAGAGGTGTTGGCTGTTGACAGAGTGGAGGAAGTGTTGGATCATAAGATTATGGAAACAGAATTTTATGAGGGTAACCTTAAAGAAAGCATGGTTCCTATGTGCCTGTCTAACTCAGCAATTTTGGAAAATTTGGAAGAAAAGTTAGGCCATCGTAAGTTACAAGAGCAGATGCAGTTGAAAGAATTACGTTTGAAATACACAAGTTTGTTCCCTGATGTTCCATAAAAGACATCAGTGATTTACTATGATGTAGATGTAGGAGAAGCAAATCCCATAAAACAGCCCCCATATAGAATAAACGTTCAGAAGAGTAAAATCATGGATCAAGAGGTGGAATATATGTTGAGGAATGACATTATTAGACCTTTGAACTCAGATTGGAATTCTCCTTGTATTCTGGTACCAAAACCAGATGGAACTGTTAGGTTCTGTACAGATAGGAAGGTTAATTCAGTAACTAAAACAGATGCTTATCCTATTCCAAGAGTAGATGACTTATTGATAAAATTTGCAAAGCTAAATTTCTTACTAAGTTGGATTTGTTGAAGGGTTACTGATGTGTGCCTTTAACTGAGAGAGGAAAGAATATTTCAGATTTTGTAACTCGATGAAGTTTATAGGAGTATAATGTCTTACCTTTTGGCATGAAAATACCCCTGCAATATTTCAGAGGATGATTAATTCTGTAATCCAAGGGTTTGTAGCGACGGTTATTCTGCTTACTGAATAACTCCACAACCAAACGGGTTGAGTTCAGTGAGCAAAACTGATTTATTGAGGTCTGCCTGGCTGTTCTTATACTCCCAGCCCGGATATGGCTGAGAACCGTGCCGTGGGCCCGGATACCGTCAGGGCGTCATGTGGGCCGCAGAGCGCGGGCTTCTAAGCCTGGTACCGAGATCGGGGAGAAATCCCCAATGGCGCCATTTTGGCTGGCTGGCCCGCTGCATGCGTGACATGTGGGACCGGTTCGCCAGCCCCCCCCCAGAACCGGCACCAATGTCCATCTTTGCCAGGCGGCCTCATTTCTTGGGCTGGACCGCAACCACTGGCTCATTGAGGTCGAGGCATGCTGGTTTTAATCTGTCCACAGTAAACAGTTCCTTCTTAGCACTGATATTCAGTGTGAAGGTGGATGCTGAACACTGGATGACTCTGTACAGCCCTTTGTACGATCTTTGAAGGGGTGCTGTGGATGGGCTTCATCTGATAAAGACATATTCTGCAGAATACAGCTCGTTGGGGACGTAGGAGGCCCGTGTTCCGTGTCTGGGCAGTGATGGGGGTGTGAAGGAGTCCAACTAGGCCTGGAGCTGGGGAAGTAAACTGTGCGGAGACTGTGCGGAAACTGACAGCTATGAGGTGCATTGATAAACTCACTGGGCAGGGCTAGCGGAGCAGCGTAGATCAGCTCTGCCAATGACATCTGCAGGTCTTCTTTGGGTGTTGAGTGGATGCCCAGAAGTACCCAAGGCAGCTCATCCACCCAGTTGGGACCGGTGAGGCAGGCCATTAGTGCCAACTTAAGGTGATGCTGCAATTGCTTGACCAATCCATTGGCCTGTGGGTGATAGGCCGTTGTGTGATGCAGCTCAATTCCCAGTCTGTTGGCGAGCTGTGCCCAGAGCGCAGAGGAGAACTGCCCACCTCGGTCGCTGGTGAGGTGGGTTGCAACGCCGAACCAGGCAACCCAACTGGTCAAAAGTGCTCAAGAGCAGGGGTCCGCAGAAGCATCTGGCATCGGAATCGCCTTGGGCCAGTGAGTGGTGCGGTTTACCACCGTGAAAAAGTAGCGGTTACCTCAGGAAACGGGTAAGGGACGAACAATGTCCATATGTACGTGGCTGAACCGTTCTCAGACGTGTTCGAAATCCTGCACGAGTGCTCTAGTGTGCTTGTGTACCTTGGAAAGCTGGCAATGGGTACAGTTCCTGGCCCAGTCTGCAATCTACTTTCAAAGCCTGTGCCAGACAAAGCGTTCTGCCACCATACAAACCGTGGACGTGATGGAAGGGTGGGATATGATGGAAGACTTGCCTGCACCACTGCAGGGTGCCCATGGAGACATCGCACAGGACGGTATCGTCACCGAGAGGAATCGGGAGGTCCTGGAACTGCAGGCCTGTGATGGCAGTCCTGAAGGTCTGCATCTCTTCGTAAGACTTCTGGTCCCGGGCAAACTGGTCATAGTCTAACAAGCAAATGACTGGATTGGGAGACCACATTGTCTTTCCTCGCCTTGTGCTGAATGTCGTCGGTGGTGAACTCCGACACAAAGGACAGGTGACGCTGTTGGCTGTCCAACCAGGGATCTCTAGCCATAGCGAGTGCCTGAGTAAAGGGTTTATGGTCGGTATAAATGGTGAAAGGCCTCCCCTCCAAGAAATAGCGAAAATGACGCATAGCGAGGAACACGCCCAGCAACTCATGGTCGAAAGCGCTATACTTGTGCTCTGGAGAATGAAGAAGCTGGCTGAAGAATGCCAATGGTTTCCACTGTCCATTAACCTGCTGCTCCAGGATAGCACCGATGGCGGTGGCGGAGGCATCGAGGGAGAGAGCCGTATGAAGGTCGGTGCATGGGTGGAAGAGCAGGATAGCCTTCGTGAGGGCATCCTTCATGGCTTCAAATGCCCTGCTGGCCTCTGGAGTCCAGGCAAGCGTCTTGTCCTTGGCCGCGATGAGGGCAAAAAGCGGCTGCGTGATGCGTGCAGTGCCTGGAATAAATTGGTTGTAGAAATTGACCACACCCACGAACTCTTGTAGCCCCTTGAGATTGTCTGGGCACAGGAACTCCTTGATTGTGGCGACCTTTGTAGCAGCTGGTGTAGCTCCTTCGGCTGTGATGATATGGCCCATGGACTCTTTCCCGAACTGGCATTTGGCCAGGTTGATCATTAGGCTGAAGTCGGCCAGTTGGGAGAAGAGGGTGCGCAGGTAAAACTTGTGTTGTGCCCAGTCTATGCTGGTGACAAGAATATTGTCCAGATAAATGAACACAAAGTTCAAATCTCTGCCCATGAAGTGCTGGAAGGTCTGGGCTGCGTTCTTGAGCCCAAAAGACATTCATAGAAATTCAAACAGGCCGAAGGGGGTGATGATGGCCATTTTGGGGATGTCCTCGGGGTGCACCGGGATTTGATGATATCCGCGCACCAGGTCGACCTTGGAGAACACTCTTGCACCATGCAGGTTGGCCATAAAGTCTTGAGTGTGAGGGATCAGGTAATGGTCAGGTAATTTCTGCAGGGGCACCAGCCACCGGAAGCTATTGGGACCAAGTGGCAAGGTCCAAGGACTGTCAGAGCGTCGAATTATCCCTAGCTCCTGCATACAAGAACTCTTCTTTCGCTATCCGGAGGTTATCCGGTAGGAGCTGGCGTGCCTTGGCATGGACTGGTGGGCCTTGGGTGGGGATATGATGAAATACCCCGTGGAGTGGTGAGGCAGAGGAGAACTGTGGCTTGAGGAGGGACGGGAACTCATCCAGGATGCACTGGAACTCATCCTTGGGTGCGCTGACCGTGGCCATCTGCAGCTGCTCTGTCCAGAAGGCGTTGAGATGAACAGATTGGAAGGTATGGGCATTGACAAGTTGCCTACCTTGGGGGTCGACCAGGAGCCCATAGGCGAGGAGGAAGTTGACACCCAGGATGGAGGTTTGGAGAGACAAAACGGTGGACCTCCACGAGAACTTCCGCTGGCCGAGCTGGAAGTGGATGGTCTTGTTACTATACGTATGGATCTCCATTGAGTTGGCTGCACAGAGTGGAGGCCCTCGAGCCTGGATCCAGGACTCAATGGCCATGGCCGGGATGATGCTGATATTGGCCCCGGTGTTGATGAGGAAGTGTCGGCTGCTGATTGCATCTCGCAGGTAGAGAAGGCTGTGTTCTTGGCCAGCCGCCACAGCCATTACCAGTGGCCGGCCTGCTTATTTCCCTGGAATGAGCAGGGCTGACGACTCTTCCGAGCCTTTGCTCCCCAGCGCTGGTGGAAGAAGCAGAGGCCTGAAATGGATGACATGTTTCTGGCTATGCTATTTGAGGCCCCTGCAGGGGTTGAGCATTCCTCTGCAGTGCTAGAGGAAGGCTTGGCGTGGTCATGCCCGGGGTTCGTAACCAGTTGGACTGCTGAGCCCTCCAGGAATCATTCAAGCTCCTGAGCTTTTTGAGCGACATTCCTGGGATCATCAAAGCTCTCCTGGGACAGTAACGGCTGGGTGTCTTCGGGCATATGGTTGAGGAAGATGCGCTGTAAGAGTGGGCAGGCGGTGTGTTCGCCCATGAGCGCGAGCATCTCATCCATCAACGCAATTGGAGTTCTGTCTCCCAAGGCGTCGAGGTGAAGCATCCAAGCAGCACACTAGCACCTGGAGAGGCTGAGGGAGCCAGTGAGCACCTGCTTCATGGTCCCGTACTTGTCTTCCACGGGAGGGTGCTGGACGAGGAGCAGCACTTGTTTGGCGGTGGCCTGGTCCAGGGTGGCAACCACATGATAAAATTTGATTGTATCCAATGAAATCTGGTGGAGGTGAAACTGAGCCTCTGCGTGGCTGAACCACGTCTCAGGCTCCTGTACACAGAAGTCAGGAAGCTTGATGGCTATAGCATTGATCGAGGAGTTGTTCATATCGGGTTCAAAGGCGTTTGAACCGGTCGGGGTCACCAGTGTAGTGACGGCTACTCTGCTTACTGAATAACTCCACAATCAAAGCCTGGTGCTGAGGTCGGAGAGAAACCCCCGAAGGCGCCATTTTGGTCGGCTGCCCTGCCATGTGTGTGACATGCAGGGCCGGTTCACCTGCCTCATGGCGTGCCTCCACAGGTTAACACATACAGATGCTTATATTGATGACTTGGTCGCAAAAAGTGACACATGGGAAGAACATCTCAGGCAATTGGACAAATTGTTTGCAAGATTATCCAAAGCAAACTTAACTGTTAATTTAGCAAAAAGTCTATTGCAAATGCCATGGTAACATACTTGGGTTGTGTAGTTGGCCATGGCAAAGTTGCACTATTCAAGCTAAGGTGAATGCAATTTCTGAGTTTCCTATTCCCAATGGCAAGAAAGCAGTAAGAAGGACTTCAGGAATGGCAGGATATTACAGGAAATTTTGCAGAAATTTTGCTGAGGATGCTCTTCCTTTAACCAATCTTTTGAAGAAAGGGGAGAAATTTGTGTGGACTAAAGAATGTCAGGCAGCTTGAGAAAATTTAAAGGAGATGCTATGCCATTGCCCTGTGTTAAAATCTCCTGATTCTGACAGACCATTTTCTTTAGCAGTGGATGCCAGTGAGGGAGCAGCAGGTGCAGTTTTATTGCAAAAACATAATGAAATTGACCTTCCAGTTGCCTACTTTTCAAAAAACTTCAATGTTCATCAAAAGAACTATTCCACTATTGAAAAAGAACTGTTGGCTATCATATTTGCTCTGCAGAATTTTGACGTGTATCTTGGTACCTCTCATGAACCAATTGTTATATTCATTGACCACAATCCTCTAGTGTTTTTTGAATAAAATGAAGAATAAAAACAAAAGATTGTTAAACTGGAGTTTGATATTACAAGAATATGATCTGCAAATTAACCATATCAGAGGTGTAAATAATGTGATTGCTGATTGTTTGTCAAGATATTAAAATTGATAGTGTATAAAAATACTTTCAAAATTGAATTACTGTATTATAACATGTTATATAGTGTGTATTGTTATCTCTTTAGTAATTTTAAGACAATTTAGTTATAACTGAATTTTAACTCAAGAGTTAAAATTCCCTTTAAAGGGGGAAGGTGTGACAGAGTATCTTGAGGTGGTTTGGGAGGAATTGTTAGAGCAGCTTGCACACCCACATTTTAAAACACAGCATTTTTGCAGGACTTTTGCAGAGGAGCAACAAAGTAGCATCATTCAACAGCTTGCCTGGGAGAACATGTGATCTTTGCAGGCAGGTCAGAACAGTTTTGCTCTCGGAGAGGGAGGGTGTGAAACAGAGAGAGAAGGAGTCACAGAAATCAATTCCAGAAGGACAAAGCTGTCAAACTTTTGAAAGACTGTCTGGTCAAAAGAGAAGGCTGTCTGTCTGAAAGGTGACCTGAAAGAAAGAGGATCATCTGGAGAACCCTGAAGTGGGCAAGTTTCATCAGCAAGACTGATTGAGAAGGAATCACCTACGGATGTTCTGGAAAAGGAATCTATCTCTGAAAACCAGCAAGAACCCTCCTGAGTGGTAACCATTTGCCTGTAAAGCTCCAAAGCCTGGTGAACTTTGTTAATGCTAACGTCTGTGCACAGTACAAGAATTGCCTGCAACCAGTGAGATTGGACTGTGATCCAAAGAACTTTTCTAATCTTAAATATACATTACACACACCTACACTTAGTATTAGAGGGGGGATTAACTAGGTTAGTTAGGTTAAGTAAGTAGATTAAGTAATAAGTTAAAGTTTAATTCTGTTTTCTTGTTCAAATATAATTAAAAACTACTTTTGTTTAAGTAACCCTGTGTTGTGGTGCATATCTATTGCTGCTGGATTTTGGGGTCCTCTGGACTCCGTAACATTTTCATTCAACATCTTCGACATCTCTGTTCTTGTTTGGTTCTGCAGAGTAGGGAAGTGTGGTGCATAGTCTATGTCCCATCAGGAGCTCAGCGGGTGACATGCCATGTTCAAGCGGCAAAGCTCTGTAACTCAGTAGAGCTAGATACAGACCTGAGCCACTCTCTAGTGCTTTCTTCAGCAACTGTTTAATGTGAATTCCTTTCTATGCTTTGCCATTTGACTATGGATGCAGAGGACTTGGCATTACATGTTAAAAATCATACTCCTCTACAAAGTTCTGGAATTCTCTACAGCTGTAGCATGGTCCATTATCACTGTAGACAATTTGAGGAATTCCATATCTTGCAAAGATCGATTTCATATATTTGATCACACAAGCAGCAGGCATGCTAGTAAGCAGTGCAGTCTCTGGATGGTTCAATACATAATCAATAACCAGCAAGTAATCATTTCCATCCACGTTGAATAGATCAGTCCCAACTTTCTGCCATGGTTCTGCTGGTAAGTCAGTTTTTATCATGGGTTCCTTTGTCGACTTTGTGTGATGTTTTGAACAGGTCTCATGGCTGGAAACCCTTCTGTCAATGTAGCATTTATCTCTGGCCAATAAACAGCAGTTCTGGCCCCCCTCTTGTATTTTTCCATTCCAAGGTGCCCCTCGTGCACCCTTTTCACCATCTCTGTCACAGTGATTGAGGAATGACAATTCTGCTCTGTCGGAGTTGAAGCCCATTGACAACACTTAGCTCAGTTCTGATGTTGTGGTACAGCTAACATTCACCTCGAGGCCATCCTGTATTCAGATCCTTGATGACCTTCTGTAGAACTGCGCCCTTTTCTGCTTCAGCTGTGATCTACTTGGATTTCATGCCAGATACAGGAAGAGATTCAGTGATCAGGTTTATGTGGAGATTCACATCTGTCTCTGTGGAACTCTCATTAGCCGCTTTCAGGTGCATCCTCCGCCTTGAGGGCAGCTGCTGGAGTGGATCCCAACCTGAAGATTCACCTTTCAGGTGGCAGCTCTAAAACGCTGCTACAGCATTACCCGGTCCACTTGAAAGAGCCTTTTCACATCCAGAGGTGCCTCGTAGGGCCTCCGCATCTGATGGAGGTGGGGCGAATGGTGCCCCAGCACCACCCATCATAAATATGTGGCATAGCAATGGCCATCTTCCCTACTCATAATCCCCCAAGCAGGAGGAACCACTTTGTGTTTCCCACACAGTTCCAGTTACCTGGGGGTTTATGGGTAGGGAAGACAGCCATTACTATGCTGCATTTTGAGCAACAGAGAGCCCCAGGTGCAGGAGTGGCCAGCCGGGCTGTGACAGCCCGCACCGGCCGCCCCTGCCCTGACATCCCCCGCCGGCTGCCCTCGGCCCACTGCTTAACAGCCGCACACAGCCCCCCTTCCTGCTGTCTGAAGCCCCCCACCTCCCCGCAGCCTGACAGCCCTCTGTCCCACTGCCTGATAGACCCTGCCCTACTGGGGAGGGGAGATCAGCAGGACATCGAGGCAGGGGTGGCCGGGGGGGGGGGGACATCGGGGCAGGTGGGGGCAGGTCGGGGCAGGGGTGGCCGGTGGGGGGCTGTCAGGCAGCGGGGAGGGGAGCTGTCAGGCAGTGGGGTGTTGGGTCGCCAGCTGATAGAGTCATCAGCCTGCCCCCAGGTAACTGTTTACAGCAGCTGCACATTCCTCAGCAGAGCCCAGCAATCCGCCAATTATCCCTCCTGGAGGAGGGTTGTTGTCGGCGCTTCAGAAAGCATGTCCATCACATTAAGGTGGGTACCTCATCAGCCGCATAGGGGTAGAATATGCAGCTTTACGTAGGGGCATTCTGGCCACCTGAAAGTGCCTATTGTGTGCTTCACTCAGCGTCATTGCCCTGGACAACACAACAGCTAACACAGTGTTTCCCTGGTGTGTTCACCAATTCGAAGTCATAACGATGTAGCTTCATCATCAGTCTTTGGATTCTCAATGACATTTCATTGAGATTTTTCTTGATTATCGCTATTAATGGCTTGTGATCCGTCTCTGCCACTAATGTTGTAGACCATCCACATAACTGTGAAATTTCTCAAGTCCATAGACCAGATTTCGACACTCTTTGTTGATCTGTGCATATTGACATTCAGATGTTGTCATTGTCCTTGATGTGCATGCTACTGGCCTCCAATCTTCTTCCACAGCCTGAAGTAGTACAGCACCTATTCCATCTTTTGAAGTGTCTGTGGATATTTTCATCTTTCTGGATGCATCAAAGAACGTCAAAAGCACTGATTCTGTAGTTAGAATGGTTTTCAGTCATCCCCATTCCTCCTTGTGGTTGTCTATCCACTTGAATTCACATTTGTCCTGTAACAACTTCCTTAAGTACATTGTTTTGGAAGACAGGTTTGCTATGAATTTACCAATGAAATTGATCACTCCCAGCACTCTCCACGCGGCTTTTTTGTCAGTGGGTCTGGGATTTTCTAAAATTGCTTTCACCTTGCTTTTGTCTGGCTCCACACCTGCTTCTGACAGTTTATCACCCAGAAAGGTGATTTCCTTCACGCCAAAGTGACATTTTTCTCTATTTAACTTTAATCCATACTTCTAGATGTGGTGTAGCTCTTTGATTAGCCCTCGTGTTGTTCTAGTGTGGATCGCCATAGGATCACATTATCCATGTACACACGTACCCATTTATGGCTTCTATGATGTGCTCCACTGTCCTGTGGAACACTTTCCGGAGCTGAGGAAATTCCAAAAGTCATCCTTAGACAGGAGCATTGGGTAAACTGTGTATTAAATGTACAGTATTTTATGCTATCTTCATGCAGTTTTATTTGCCAGAAGCCCTGGGATGCATCCAATGTGGAGAAAAAACTTTGCACTGGCCATCTCACTTGCAATTTGGAATCTGATAATGTTCCCTCTTTACATTGGCATTGAAGTCTTTTGGGTCCATGCACACGCATAGGTCACCATTCTTTTTGACACACATCTTTGAATTCACCCATTCTGTGGACTCCTCCACTTTCCCTATGACCCCCTAGTGACACCAATTGGTCGAGTTCCTGCTTTAGCTTTTTTTAAGTGGCGCAGGAACATGGAGGTGAATGGTAGAACTCCAAACTCCTTGAAGATGTCTGCAAATTGATCCAATATTTCTTATATGGTGTTCCATGTTTTGTCACTGTTAATCTGGTACACCCTCTTGACTGGGCTTAAGTTTTCACATACTTTGTCACCAAGCAGTGATTCATTTCCATCCTGGACTACTCTGGACTTGACATGGTGCTCTTTATGTATAACTTTCACTTTGAGTTTACATTTACCTTTTCATGCTGATGCTTTGTCCATTGTAGGCTTTGAGCTGCACAGGATTTGCATGGAGGTATGGCTTTATCTTCATTGTCCCAATGTCACGCTCACATACCAAATTGACATTTGCCCCTGTGTCCAGCTTGAAAGAATATTTATTCCATTTGTATGAAATGACACAGCCCACTTATCCTGCTGCTCGACTCTGTTCATGCCTGGCTGTTCAGTGTCTGTTGGATTAGAACCTTTCTGCACTAACATGCCCATGAAAAGTCTGTAACTGAGAGCAGTTTCTTCTATAGTGTGTGCACAATTTCACTTTTGTTTTGTTTCCCTTTGGATAAACATTGCTTTGTATAGTGGTTCTTTCCTTTGCACTTATTATGGACATTTCTAAAGGCTGTGCATTGTTTTGATGCATATTGAGTGCCACATCATTTACAAATTAATGTTCTCTAACTTTTTGTTGTTTCCTACATCTTGTTTTTTGTTTATGTGTATGGACACACACTCTGTGGCTACAGCTATGCCTTCATTTTCACCAGCTTTTGCACTTTCACCAAACTTTTTCATGTACTGCGTAGCTAATTCACTGATGTGGCATATCTTCACATCTCCAGTTAAGGTAAGCTCTGTCCCTCACAGCAACCTCTCTCTCACTTTCTTATCAATAATCCCAAACACAGTTTGATCACAGATCATTGAATCTTGCAATGATCCAAAATTGCATGTTCTTGCTGTTAATTCAAGTTCATTAAAAAAGTATCAAAGCTCTCTCACTGAAATTGTGTGCGTGAGTGAAACACATAACTCTCAAACATTTCAGTTTCTTTATTGAATAGTGTTCATCAAACTTGTCAATAAACTTGTTGAACTTGCCCTGGTCTTCTGTTTTGGCAAAAACAAATGTAGTGAAAACCTTTTGTGCTTGAAGTCCATGTATCAGGTTTGCTATCGACTCCAATGGCTTGCAGGTTCAGCATGAATTTTTGATTGAAAAGTCTCCACTCGTGGTCGACATTTCCAGTCCAATTTACAGCATCAAGAATTTTCAGACTTTCCATTTCTCTGCTGCTATATTACCTGATTCTCACTCCTGGTATCATATAATGTTTCTTTTATTGTAAACTTGGGTTCTTTTAAAACAACTATATTTATTAGCTAGAGCACACACACAAAAGATCTCATGAAGACATCCATATTGCATCGGCCCAAGCTGCAACAGCTCAACACCAGACTCCCTTTGGTGGTTAGGATTAGCACTAGCCCTCCCACTAGCACTCTATTGGAACCAGTGGAAGGCTATCCAGTGGATAAATTCTGTACATACCCAATAATAGCAATTATGCAGCAATAGGAAAATCAAAGCTAAGTGTTGCTTTCTGAAAGTCAGCTAGCTTTTTTGTGCAGTGGATTGAATGATGTAAGTTTGTCTTGTTTTTTATGAATGCTAGCCTCATACCTCTAGATAATGTCACTCCTTTGATTTCTTCCAGTTGAGCTGGCAGAGTTTTAGACATTACTGCAATCAACATTATTCATCAGTTTCTTGCACACAATCATCATGTAAAAATGCAGATCCGGATTTGGCAGGAATGCTATGGTTCATCAGCTCATTACTGTGAGCTCATAGAGAATCGCTGCTAGTGGGTAGGGTCACAGTGAGATGGAAGCTTTAACTGCAACTTGTTCAAATTGTGTCCTTTTATAAAATACTAGTTAGGAAAATCTCTTTATACTGTAGCAGATAATTACATTTCATGAAGGACAAAGTTGCAAATGATTAAAACCTTTTTATCCGCAAACTCTCTGTGCAATGGAAGGTTCTATTACATCATCAGATGTATGCCATAAAAGTGATACAAATGTATTTTTCTACAATGCACCAGAAGTGTAATTCACATAATAAAAAAAAACATCCCCAGTAATTAGTATCAGAGAATCATCCCATAACTGAGCAAAAGGGGGATTCATGTGCAGGGCCGGTTTTAAGCCTATTTGACCAATTTGATCAAATTGGGCCTCGCGCCTCAAGGGGGCCCCGCACATGTGTTTGAGCCCAGACTTTGAGCAGAGAACACTGTGACGGACTTCGTTTAAACTGGTAAAAAAAATAATAATACTAAAGGCCTTATAAACTGAGGGATTTGTCAGTGAACTCATGAAGTTATTGCCCTTAATTGATCGTATTATCTCAGTGAAATATTTTTAGGAAATATGTCTTCGATTAAATTACTGGCTATAGGCCTCCTTTGTCTTCCAAGCCAAAAATTTCATGTTTCGTATTCATTTGACCCAGTAAGATAGATGTATTCTGGAGCTGATGAAGCATCTCTTATTATCATCAAGATCAAAACAGGCTATAGGCTGATCAACAAGAGAACGTACTTTAATATGAGATTGAGATAGCGTCATGCTAGCCTAGGGCCTAGGTTTAAGCAGTGAGCCTGAACGTAAATAGCCTAGGCCTAAGCTTAGAATTTCTGGCAATGTTAGCAATCATAGGTGGAATTGGTTAGGATATTTGGGTCTTGTAAAGATGAATAACCCCTAAGTTAGGTTAGTTTAAGTTGATCTTTACCAGGCTAGGTCACTGTGGGGGTTATAGCCTATATCTTTACGAGCTGGTTTACAAGGTTATTCAGCTATTGGGGCATGTACTGTACATCTCGGGGTTATTCATCTTTACAAGATCTGGATATTCTTAGCAAGGCTGCCACTGTCATTGTTTCATAATTTTGCAGTGGTTTGATTTAGTATCAAAATAGTACTAGGCTACTGTTACTAACTATACGATTGCACTGCCAGGGCTTAATATAGCCTCTTTCGTGTTTTTGGTGATTTGGAACAGGTGCAGTTTAGCTTGACCATGCGGAAATTGTTTTCTTTGGGGGCCAATTTCATCCATTACACGCATCAGTTTTTCCGCCGATTTTCTAGCCAAATATCTAGCGACAAACTAGCGCTAGATATTTGACTAGAAAATCAGCTAAACAAAATGGAAAAATTAAAGTGCGTCCCCTGTTCTGGAATGTAACCTTAACTAACATAACATAACCTAACTAACCTAACCATTACTGAAAAAAAGGCAATTCTTACCTTATCATCATTCAACAAATCCAGAATCGGTCACTTGTTTTGCTGTTCTGTGGCGTTCACAAGTTGAGAGTTGGGTGCGTTGTTCCAAGGTCGGCAGCTGACGTTGGAACAATGTAAAGCCAACGAGCAAAATGACGTGGGATTGACGGTGGTTTCTTACGTTGTACCAACGACGATGACAACATTGTTCCACTGTTGGAACAACAGACATGTTATCAGGGATGTCGAGTCCATTTTTGTAACAAATTGCTAACGTCAAGATTTTTGTGTAATTTTAAGTCTAAACGTTTTAAAATATACTTTTTACCTTTTTTACCTTAAAAATATAGCCCAGAAAATTAGCAGCTTAAAATTTATATGTCATTTTACATGGCAAGCACAAGTAGAGATAGAGACAAAGGGCATAAATCTTTAAGTGGCAACCAGAAATGAGCACTGGCCAAGGCTGAAAATGAAAAACATAGAGGTGCTATCACAAAATTCCTTGTCACTCCATCTTTGAAGCACCCATGTATTGAGGATGAAGAAAACAAAAACAATTCAGAGAATGACAATACAGCCTTGAGTCCAATTACAGTTGATAAATACAATGATGAAATTGATAACAAGTTAGAAAAGGATGACACAGCTGTGAATCAAATTGAAGACGATCTCAGTACACCAGAAGACAATGCCAAAGCGGAAAGTCCGCTTATACAAAAAAGACCAAGCCCAAACATCACGCAATGATGGATCATCCATGAGTACAGTTGTAATTAGCATTTATGATGACCCAGCCAACTGGCCAGCATACATAAATCAAAATGTAAGAGATCATTTAACAATGAAAGGTCCTATTCCAGTGAACAACTTTCCATGAAATGAAGAGGGATTGTGTTTTTCAAAGTTTCACTGTAAGAGGAAACTTTCAAATGTGGAGTGTGTTGTAAGACCTTGGATTATATACTCTCAGTCCGCTGATAGAATTTATTGCTTTTATTGTAAACGTTTTAGTAAGAACACAACCAGTGCATTATAAACAAGTGGATTCAACTAATGGTCTAATCTTCATACAAGGTTGTGTGAGCATGAAAATTCTAAAAACCACTTGGAAGCCACATGGAGTTTCTGGGAGTTACACCGAAGACTTTGTAGAGGACAGACAATTGACAAAGAACTTGAAATAATGGTCAATGAACGTGCAAAGCACTGGCAGCAAGTATTCAAAAGGCCAGTAGCAATCGCACAGTTTCTTGCTGAGAGAAATCTAGCATTTAGAGGAACAGAGGAAAAAGTTGGTAACAAGAGTGTACACAATGGAAACTTTTTAGGTCTTGTTGAGCTGTTTGGAAAGTTTGACCCTGTTCTTGAAGAACATTTGCGAAAAGTCAAAACCCACGAAATTCATAATCATTATTTAGGAAAAGATACTCAGAATGAACTACTAGACATCATGGCTACAGCTGTTTTGAATGAGATACTGAAACGCGTAAAAGCAGTTAAGTACTACGCCATGATTTTGGACTGCACACCTGATATGAGTCACCAAGAACAAATGTCTCTAACGATCAGGTATGTGTCTGATAGTAACTTGGCTCCTTCAGGTATTTATGAATATTTCATAAAGTTTATGCAGGTTAAAAGTAGCACAGGAGAAGATTTATACAAAACATTATTAAACACACTGAAGGAATTAAATTTAGTGGTGAAGGACATTAGAGGCCAAGGTTATGACAACGGTAGCAACATGAAAGGTCACACATCTGAAGTACAAGCATGACTGTTGAAGGACAATTCAAGAGGTTTCTTTGTACCCTGTGCATGTCACAATTATAACCTTTTACTCGGAGATGTAGCCAAGTGTTGTCCAGATGCTATAACATTTTTTGGGATCTTGCAAAGGATCTACATATTGTTCTCTGCATCAACTAAGAGGTGGGCAGTTTTTAACAAACATGTTCCTGGGTTATCAGTGAAACCCTTGAGCAACACAAGGTGGGAGTGTCAGGTTGATAGTGTTAAAGCTATTCATTACCAGGTTGGAGAAGTATATGATGCACTTGTGGAAATATCAGAGATAACATGAGCCCAAGGTAAAAACAGAAGCTGAATCTTGTTAGGTCTGCTTTGTTCATGAATGAGTGAGACAAACACCAGGCTGAGTCGAAATCAGGGTTCTTTGTTCTTTATTACCGGATTGTAACACTTGCGACTAAACATGTTAGTCGGAGAATGCATTCTGCCGTTATCAGCAAAATGGTGATTTTTTATACCCTTGGATACGTGCTTAGAACATCATCATATCATTACTTGTCCAATGACTAAAACTGTTGCTATCCTTTCCCTGCTAGCTTCCTGCCTCTCAATCCATCAATGTCTCTCTTATCTTGTAAGTACAAGGATGCATTTACATCTTGTTACAGCCCTGTACATTCCCATCTCATGATGTTTTACCTAACAGGAGTACAAGGACACCTCCCCTTCTTGTTACTGCCCTGTACAGGGTAACTCCCTACACATTCCCATCTCATGATGTTTTACCTTACAATCTTTAGCAAACCAGCTGAAAGACTACAAATGTTTAGTTTCTTTGATATTTTGGCATGGAGTACTTTTTAAAGTTAACTATGTAAGCAAGGAACTACAAGGTGAAACAAAGGACATTGATGAAGGCATGGAGTCATTTGAAAAACTATTATCATGGCTAAGAATTTATAGAGAGGGCCATTTTAATGATGTCCTAATAGGTGCAAATGAATTGGCTGAAGCTGTTGAATTACCATTGGAGTTTAGACAATTTCATGTGAGGCAAAAGATCAAGCTTTAGATGATCCAAAAGAAGCATACAGAGTTCAGTGCTTCAGCTTAGTGCTAGACAAAGCTATTCAATCTTTAGGGTCTAGATTTAAGGAGCTTAAAAGCCATGTAAATTTATTTGGATTTTTAAATGACTTTCAGAGCTTACAAAAGATGGAAATAAGGAAACACACAGCAGACCTTGAAGCAGCTTTAACTGACACCATACTAAAACAGAGCACTAATGGAGGGGTAGTTACTGAAACAACTAAAGACGTGGATGGTGATCTGTTGGCCGAAGAACTTGAAGCTCTGAAAACTTTTCTTCTCTTCAGTGTCATTAAGCCTCAAGCTCTGTTCGAATACCTGGTAGTAAACAATCGATTCACAGCATTTCCTCACGTTTTTATTGCTTTGAGGATATACTTAACAATGTCCATAACAGTCGCATCAGGCAAAAGAAGTTTTTCAAAACTAAAACTGATTAAAACATACTTACGGTCAACAATTTCACAAGAGAGACTAAACAATTTGGCGACGCTATCTAGAGAAAATGACATTACTAAAACCATTGACTGAAATTATTTTGAAATATTTTGCAAATAAAAAAAGCCCGAAAGTCTGTTTCTAAAAGTCCTGTGCATAAATGGTAGGTGTGTAATTGTCTTAACTTGTATTAAAAAATTAAAACTTTCATATTGTCTTTCAATATTTAGTATATCAAGCATTTAATGCTTTTTGGCTAAGACTGGCATACTACACGAAATATAAAACATCAATTTCGACTTTTGTAGAGTAGAGGCCCCACTATCAATTTTCTAATTGGGCCCTGCAATTCCTAGCACCAGCCCTGTTCATGTGGTCAGAATATTTAACTTACTCAACAAGATTGGCTAATTTAATACTCTATTCACTGTCATACACACATCATAACTCAGGGTAAATGTCATCAGTCATATCTTGGAAATGTAATAATCACATCGAAAGCCTGACACAAACATTTCTATACAGCTAATATCCTGTTAGTGAAAGTTATTGGCAAAAAACTCCAATTGATTTTGTAAAAATGCTTTTAAATTACTGGGTATTTATCAAAACATGATTAATTTACTAATGAATGCGAACGAACACTTTTTTTTTGATCTTGGGCTCCATTTCTGCCAAGCCTTTGATATCTCTATTTTTAGGTTAATGATGGAGACTTCAAAAAATTCACCCTTTACAAGGACAAATTCTGCACACAGTAAAGGGTTAGGTTTTCTCACATACAATCATTGTTACAAACTGAGAGGGTTTGTAGCAATACATTGTTTCTAAATGATGCAGAATTGTTGTGTTTGGCCTCTCTCAAAAAGTGCAGGGAAGGTCGAGGAAAATTATTTGGCAGGAACCAAAAGGTTGGAACACAAACAGTTAGAAGTGGCAAGAAAATATTAATTTTACCACTGCTTAAAAAAACTGCAATGTAAAAGAGCCGAGTTTAAAATTAAGATTAAATGAGACATCAATACAATGTATTGCTTTTTTTCATATTTTGCCACCCTCTTTCTCCCCTCCCTCCCCCACTTTCCACCTCTTCCTTCCCATCTCCACCTCTTCCTTCCCATCTCCACCTCTTCCTTCCCATCTCCACCTCTCCCCCTCCCTCCTTCCACCTCTCCTTCCCACCACTTCTCCCCTTCCCCCCTCCTTCCACCTCTCCACCTCTCCTTCCCACCTCCACTTCTCCCCTTCTCCTCTCTCATTCCACCTCCACCTCCCCTCTCACCCCCCCCACCCTCTCCTCTCCCCTCCTCCTCCACCCTCCCCTTCCTCTCCCCACTCCGTGAGTTTTAATTTGTTTTACAGTGAAGGCAGAAGTGAATGTCACATTCTATTAGAAAATACATATTTGTTGAAGAGAAGACTCAAGGCGACACAGCCCTGCTTATGTCATGTGGCCGAACGAACAATTCTGAAGGGCAGGACAGAAATGTGCCCCTTAACCCTGTCGTATCGGTCATTCAGCCAATTACAGCTATTAAAGACCAGTCCTTTGCATTTTTCACTGTTGCCATGAATAAATAACCTTAGAAGCAAACGCAAATATCGTCCCTATTCAGAAATTGCTGCTGAGTAGACAAGTTAACACAGTGATATAAATAGAGCACATTGTAAAACAGCTGCCTGGCCAATGGTCATTCGGAATGGAGTGGGAGGGTGGGGGGGGGAGTGGGAGGGTGGGGGGGGGAGTGGGAGGGTGGGGGGGGGAGTGGGAGGGTGGGGGGGGGAGTGGGAGGGTGGGGGGGGGAGTGGGAGGGTGGGGGGGGGAGTGGGAGGGTGGGGGGGGGAGTGGGAGGGTGGGGGGGGGAGTGGGAGGGTGGGGGGGGGAGTGGGAGGGTGGGGGGGGGAGTGGGAGGGTGGGGGGGGGAGTGGGAGGGTGGGGGGGGGAGTGGGAGGGTGGGGGGGGAGTGGGAGGGTGGGGGGGGGAGTGGGAGGGTGGGGGGGGGAGTGGGAGGGTGGGGGGGGGAGTGGGAGGGTGGGGGGGGAGTGGGAGGGTGGGGGGGGGAGTGGGAGGGTGGGGGGGGGAGTGGGAGGGTGGGGGGGGGAGTGGGAGGGTGGGGGGGGGAGTGGGAGGGTGGGGGGGGAGTGGGAGGGTGGGGGGGAGTGGGAGGGTGGGGGGGAGTGGGGGGGTGGGGGGGAGTGGGGGGGAGTGGGAGGGTGGGGGGGGAGTGGGAGGGTGGGGGGGGAGTGGGAGGGTGGGGGGGGAGTGGGAGGGTGGGGGGGGGGAGTGGGAGGGTGGGGGGGGAGTGGGAGGGTGGGGGGGGAGTGGGAGGGTGGGGGGGGGGAGTGGGAGGGTGGGGGGGGGAGTGGGAGGGTGGGGGGGGGAGTGGGAGGGTGGGGGGGGAGTGGGAGGGTGGGGGGGGAGTGGGAGGGTGGGGGGGGAGTGGGAGGGTGGGGGGGGAGTGGGAGGGTGGGGGGGGAGTGGGAGGGTGGGGGGGGAGTGGGAGGGTGGGGGGGGAGTGGGAGGGTGGGGGGGGAGTGGGAGGGTGGGGGGGGAGTGGGAGGGTGGGGGGGGGGGAGTGGGGGAGAGAGAGAGAATTCAATCATTCCAGCTGGAAAAATCCGAATGGAATCCAGGAAGTGAACATGGGCAGTGACCCCTCCCATCTCGGCATATTCATAGGCTGCCATGTGACAGCTCCCTGTCGCCTATAACGGTGGGGTGAAGAGCTCCTCACTTGGAGGGGTGGGGACTGCCATAGCCTGCCTTCGGTTCGAGTCGAGTCGGGTGGGGGAGGCTTGAAGGAGCGAGTTAAGCAGCAAGGCGCGGAGGAGGAGGAGGAGGAGGGGGGGGACGGACTTCAGCCTTGGTGTAGCGCCGAGACGCCAGCATCGCGCCGCTCTGATGCCCCGGCGGTGCGCTCTGTAGGAAGTGCCGCAGCTCGTCCGTGCCCGCACATCTGGAAGTCCCCGCTCCGCCGCCTGCCTGACCTGCATTCCGTGTCGGGGCTCCCGCCGTCGCCTTCAGCCCAAATGATGAACTTTCTGCGCCGAAGGCTCTCCGACAGCAGCTTTGTCGCTAATCTGCCGAATGGCTACATGACCGAGCTCCAGCGTCCGGAGCCCCCGAAGCCCCCTCCTCCCGTGTCCCCGACTCCCGACAGGAGGCCGCTGAGCCAGTCCGCTGGAAGCAGCTTCTTCAGCTCCATCTCCAACGCGGTCAAGCAAACCACGGCAGCCGCTGCGGCCGGGATAGCGGATCAGATGTCCATGAGTGCGGCCAAGAGAGCCAAGATCCTACTCATCATTGATGAAATTCAGACCGACTGGTAGGTCGTCCACTCCATCCTGGCCATGAGAGGGGGGGGGTTAAGCCACTGATTTTAAAGGGACATTGCTTCCCAATCCCCAGACCCTGAACAAGAAATCCACGAGTGCATTTAAATTGCGGCCTGAGGGTTAACTATTCTCCACCCAGACACTTTCTAGGCAAAAAATTTTATTATTAAAAAATAATCTTATTTCCCTGCTCACCAATGGTTTAATTAAGGGTGTGTATTGACTGCCTTCCTCCTGGACGCTGATCACTTCAAAGGGGTGGGGATGTTCCCAGGTATAACTCTCTGAGCTGTCCACTCTGCACTGCAGGACAGCGAGCCTCATGCTTTCCACATCTCCGGACCGTTGTCGCAATTCCCCCCCAAAACCCTTCCATTCTATTGAGCCCCTTTTGCATTTTTAAACCCACCGGGGCATGCTCCCAGGTCATTCCCACATTAAGGTGTGACAGCTCCTGTTGAGAAATTTTATCTCCTCTTTAGCACACTTGCTCTCACTGCAAGATCAAGCAATTCCTTTTTGTGTGTGTGTGTGTGTGTGTGTGTGTGTGTGTGTACTTAGCAAAGAACGATCAATATATAACCTAAAGCATTTTTTATTCAGTGTCTGGCCTCAAACAGCATTACTGAGATTCTAACTCGAGATTACAACAAACATTTGCTCTATTTACAGAAAAAAAAAGAGCATTTTGGGGTTACAAATTCCGAAATTGAATGTGCATCTCACATTTACTCATTTACTCTATTACCTGAAATGAAAGAATGTTTATAATAAAGGCGATCGTGCAACATTTGGCCAAACAATCCCTGCCATTATGTTGGTCAGTTTTCACTCCTGTGTGTTATTTTGCGTGTTTCTCTGGACAGGGGAGGGGGGGTGGGTGGGGTCCTCCATGCTGCCTTTAGTGTTTGAAATTGTGTTGCCATGAGATTGCTGGGTCTGCAATGAGTTGTGGCTAAATGGCACTCTGTTAATGACATTATTTGTGATTTGTTAAATGTGAATTGATTCCATCTCTGTGGCAGAAATCGTTGTAAAACCAGAATGTGCAAGTAAACACCTGTATTTTGCTTCAGGAAACTAATATCCTACAATTATAACATCTGTTAAGGTGGTATAGAGATAAGTTTTATCAGTGCAATTATTTCTGGAAATGAGTGCTTTTCGGGGATTCCTCGTAACTAGATCGTGTTCATTGTCGTATTGCAACATCAATTTAACAAAAAAAAACTTTTAAAATGGCTTTCCTGAAGCCTAAGACATTAAAGAACATGCCCATTTTATTTAGAACTCACATTATGATTCATTATGCTTTGGAATTGTTGTCCGATTAAACTTTCAGGGAAGCCACAGGATTTTGTCTAAAAATCAATAAGATGTTGTTTCCTGTGCTCTTGGGATGGTAATCTGCACACCGCCCTGTCATTCTATATATTTGTTTTGTGTATTCCTTGTGTCTGGACAGACTGATGTTTCCAGCAACAAATGAAATGGGATAGATCGGATTCATCCAGAGGTTGCTATTCAACCGGAAGTATGTATTAAAGATATAATAAAGCATTTGATTTGATTGGATCATGGTAATACCTCATCATTGCAATACTGGATTACATGTGTATGATGAAGATCATTCGTGGGCTGCAAGAATGCTAAAATGACTCCCAAATGGTTGCTGATCACCATGTATACGAGATCTTTACTCACTGCAGCATGGATTTGCAAAATGTCATATGACTTTGAAATACTTGACTCCTTCAATCATTCTGCAGTCATTCTGATTACCATGCATTGTACATGATATCCAGGTATAAAATTGATCCATTTTAATGTAACTGACTGAAATTAACATGAAATAAAAGGCTAATTGTAAATCAATAGTAGCTACACTGTTAATTCTGATCACTTGTCTCCACAACTCTGTCTGATTTACTGAATAGCTCATTAAAGTTAACACGGTTGTATCTTGCTTCTCCTAGAGGGCACACTGGATTGTCTTGTTTGACAATTTGAGTGTTACAGTGTTATCTTGGTAAGATAGGACAATAATTGAATTTGGTCATTACTTTTGTTTATCATTTGCATTCATAATTGTCACAGAATCACTAGAAGAATAAAGTCTGCATCCCCGATTGTTAAGCATGCTCCAAATAGTGTCCATTAGCATTGATCAACCATGGTAAATCTGGGATTTCTTGCCCATTCTTGGCTGTCTTTGACGAGTAGGTGCTGGGACTTGTCATAGACCAATTGTAGTACACATGCTGAGGATTCTGACACCAGGCAGCAATGTAAAAAGTGATTGAGGCATGGGATCAGTGGATCCTTGGTTGTGTGTATTTTTTTAAAAATTTGGCTTGCAGGAAGAAAGCAGAGAGTAGTAGTGGAAGTATTCTTCCTGGAGATCAATGACTAGTGGAGTGCTGCAGGGTTCTGTTCTGGGACCCCTGCTCTTTGAGATTTTTTTTTTAATAAATGACCTTGATGAAGTTTGTGGATGACATGAAGGTTGGAAGAGCTGTGGATGGAGCTGAAGGTTGTCAAAGGTTACAAAAGGATATAGACAGGATGCAGAGTTGGGCAAAAAAAATGGGTATAGATTTTAATCTGGATAAGTGTGAGGTGATGCATTTGGAAGGACAAACCAGAAGGATGAATACAGGGTTAACAGTCAGTTACTTAAGAGTGTGAATGAACAGAGGAACATTGGGGTTCAAATCCATACATCTCTCAAGGTCACTGCACAGGTTGATAGTATAGCCAAGAAGCCTTATGGGATGCTGAGATTCATTATTAGGGAGATTGAGTTCAGAAGTAGAGCGGTCATGTACCAACTCTACAAATCTTTGGTAAGACCACACTTCGATATTGTGTTCGGTTCTGATCATCTCATTATAGGAAGGATGTGGAAGCTATGGAGAGGGTGCAGAGGAGATTTACCAGGATGTTGCCTGAATTGGGAACCAATCTTATGAAGCAAGGTTAGCAGAGCTAGGACTTTTCTCTTTGGAGCATAGAAGGATGAGAGGAGACTTGATAGATGTTTACAAGATTGAGATGCATAGGTGGACAGCCAGCACCTGTTTCCAAGGGCAGGATCAGCAAATATCAGAGAACATGTGTACAAAGTTGAGGGAGGGAAGTTTAGGGGAGACACGAGGGTAAGGCTTTCCCCCCCCCCCCACAGAAAGTTACGGGTGCCTGGAATGATGGTGGTGGAGGCTGAAACATTGGGGACATTTCAGAGACTCTTGAACAGGCACATGGATGAAAGAAAATTAGCGTTATGGAGTAGGGAGGGTTTAGTACTTTTAAAGGAAGGGATATTTGGGTCAGCACAACATTGAGGGCCGAAGGTTGTGCTGTTATGTTCTATTGATAATTGAGGACTCCAGGAACACTACTCTGGGGGAGCTTGATTCATAGTGGCTTGCAGCTGGCCTATCCTGCTTGAATGGGATTCTTCCAAAAACCACCTCATCTTTCCTTCTAACAGGTATAATCCTAGTCATGGAAGATCATTTCTCCTGAATCCCACTGAAGTTTGCTTTAATATGGCTCCTCAGTACCACACCAAGCCAAATGCATGGCTGATGGGTAGATTCCTCTCTGATGTAGTGAGATCTCGATATATCTCTGCAGAATATGCCTGTACAATGCCAAACTAGTTGGAGGTTATTGTGAGTCTGCTTATGTTTTTAAATGCCTCTATTGGATTTGCATCGTGTTGTGTGGGCACCACCTATCTTGGGCATTTTTCCCACTTTATCAGGTGTTCCAATCTAAGATGGAGAAAGGGGAAGCTACATGGTCCCTTGAGAGACTGACTTTTTTTTTGGTATCCTCTTCACTTTCCTGCTTCTAACACTCTGCTATGTCTTCCTTTTGTATAATTCATGGACCTAATAGACGCCTAATAGCTTGAATACACCTGAGATTGTCTGATATGGGAAGCTAAGCAGGCTCAGGCCTGGACAGTACTTGGGAGGGGAGACTGGGTGCTGTAGGTTTTTCTGGGGGGGGGGGAAGGCGGGATGCTGGACAAAGTGGTGACTCTCTGTCTGCCTTTCAGAAGCCAAAAGTTAAAGAATTTCATATATGTTACTTCTAAATGTAATATTATGTGACAATAATGGAACTTTTACCATTTATGAACTATTTTAAATTCCAATTTTCCTACTGTGTGACTAGATCATGCCTATTCTGCACCAACTTCCCTTGTTTTTGCCAAGTTACTGTGTGAGCTGTCACCTCCCTCTGCTCCTGTCTTCCCCACAACTCCATGTCTGGATCCTTCCACTCAACTTTCCTTCTGGGCCTCTGCACCAAGACAGCTCTCATCAGTCACAACTAACAGACACCCTGCAACCTTTTCAATTTGTCTGCAACCTTTGCCCCAGCAAAAGCACCTTCAATCCATATCTCCTGCTGCTCACGTTTCTGGCTGGCGCACCCATTTTTCCAAGTTCTTCCCCAATCCCTGTAACCATTTTCTTGCCCCTGACTCACCTAGTTCCAACTGCCTATCTCACACACACTCAACTCACTGGTTCACCTATCCCCATCACTTACTGTTTCCCTCTGTCTATTATTCCCCAATATCTGGTTCCATGCCTTGCTTTTCTTTACTATTAGATTTCTATATGACCACCGCCAGTGGGCTGATAACGCCTCAAACCGTGCATCTTGGCGCCTCACAGTTTGGCGGGCAGCAGCCTCCTTTGAAGAAGACCGCAGAGCCCACCTCACTGACAAAAGGCAAAGGAGGAAAAACCCAACACCCAACCCCAACCAACCAATTTTCCCTTGCAACCGCTGCAATCGTGTCTGCCTGTCCCGCATCGGACTGGTCAGCCACAAACGAGCCTGCAGCTGACGTGGACTTTTTACCCCCTCCATAAATCTTCGTCCGCGAAGCCAAGCCAAAGAAAAAAGAAAGAGATTTCTATATGCAGCCCTTTGTCACTTATCACATCCCAGCCTCTA
This sequence comes from Narcine bancroftii, assembly GCF_036971445.1. NCBI lineage: Eukaryota > Metazoa > Chordata > Chondrichthyes > Torpediniformes > Narcinidae > Narcine > Narcine bancroftii. The sequence goes on along the minus strand of NC_091473.1, from coordinate 175,674,600 downwards.
TTTATCTCTACCCTACCTGGCCCCATCTACCCACCAATCCCTCTTCACCAGGATCCACCTATTGCTTGTCACCACACGCCTCTTCCCTCCCTCTCTTTATATTGGCCATCTGCCCTTTATATGCAGTCCTGATGCAGGGTCTTAACCCAAAACATTAACTGAAGATGCTGCCTGATCCACTGTGTTTCTATTTTAGCACACTTTTTGCTTCTGATTTCAGCATCTTCAATCTCTTGTATCCTCCTTTGAAGAAGTTCAGTGATGATGTAATGAAAGTATTTTATGGGCTAATATTTGCTCCATTGACGGGCAATAAATATCTCGAGAGGCTGAGACTGAGTCACTGATCTACAGGCTTTTTATTCACCATAGACAGGGACCTCATCCTGTCAGGCTTTTTGGGGAAGGGTCAAGGTGTTAGAGGCTTTATACAAGGTCAAAAAGGGAGGGGCCACAGGAATAGACGCAGAACTGGGTGGAGCCAGATAATCAAGAATACAGCAGTTCCCCACAACTGTGTACTGTTTGTATTTTGCCCTTGGAGGTGGCAATTGGCCCTCAAGCTGTTGATATGCCAGGTGTCTTCAAATAGATATGGAAACTTGCAAAAGATGCAGGATTGGATAAGCCTCAAACATAGGGCAACTTTGCCAACATGGCTTCTTCAAAATATGCTTGTGACTATTTTTGGAAACAGCTGATATACACAACATCAATGTGTGCTACTTTACAAATATGGGTGTAGGAGGACAATCCCTGGCCCCAAAGGAGGCTTCTGCATTTTGGTGTCCCACAGAAGAGCAGGTGCAATCAAAAGCATTTTCAAAGCAACCTAAAGTAGATAAAATATATATAAAATGGAATTGATTCCAAAGAGTAAGCACTTTTAAACCTTCAATTGAGTTAAGAATTGATTTTTGTTTTGATACATCAAAGTGGATTGAACATTAAAAAGTGCTAGTTTTGCCAAGTTCCAAAACAGAATGAAAGAAATAAACCTGTTTGGGTTTTGAATTTGACTTCCCACTTGTGTGTTTCTAAGAGATTACTAAATTAGTTCCAGTGCTCTATCAGACATTTGCGAGGAGAGTCAAGTTGGACACCGTTCTGGTGTGAACATATGTGAATGGATTTTGAGGGCTGCTGGCAGGAAGTTTGGAGGAAAAGCAGATCATGAGGAGAATAGTGTTACACCAACATTCGAGATAATACTCCAAGTAACTTTCTACAGCTGAATACACATTCAGCAGATAGTAGCTGCTATTGTGACAGATTATGTTGTTTCTATTGTTTATAGATAGGTTTTTAGGAGATAAATTGGGGCAGCTTTTTTTTTAAGTGTCAGTCACATACAAACACTTCAAAACCGATCTTATTTAATATATTTGAGCTCTGCTCATGCTAGACAAGCCGGCGCCAAGAGCCTTTCCAAAAGCCCAAGAGATGTCACTAATGGATTGTTTACAAAAGGACAAAAGATGTAAGAACTTGTTGAGCCAGAGTCTGTCTGGAGTGGAACTTGCTGTTCTAAGAGGGCCATGTGGTTTTGCAAGCAAAGAGAGCAAAACAAGCTTTTTCTGTGTGTGGGAGAGGGAGATCTGCAGTTTTACAGCCAACAGCAGCTGGGACTGGAACAGGATAAGCTGGCAAGCTTGTGGAAAAACACCATTTGGAAGATGGGTTGTGAGTGCTAGTTCAGCCTGGTCAAAGCTCTTGTAGCTCATACAAGAGGAGAGGACTGGTTACCTAATGTTGCACTTGAAATAAGAGAAACAAAAAGGAACTCTGTGGTGAACTGAAAGAAAGATATTATCATCTGGAAAACCCTTATGGGGCAAGTTTCTTTGACAAGACACTGAAGTGGCTGGTTACAAGGAATCATTTGTGGTGTCCTGCGAACAACAAATCTCTCTCTGAAAACTGACAGAAACTTCCTGAGCGGTAACCCATTTACCTTTCTAGCATCAAAGCTTGGTGAACGTCATAAATGTTAAATTCTGTGCACAGTGTAAGAATTGCCTACTACCAGTAAACTTGGAGGAATGAGAAGTGAGATTGGACTGTGAATCAAAGAAATTTTCTAAATGTACATACATGTGCACTTAGAAATAGAAGGGGGTTAAGTTAGATTAGTTAAGTTAATAGTGATAAGATAAAGTTTGATCCTGTTTTCATTTTTAAAGATAATTAAAAACAATTTTTGTTTAAGTAACCCATTTGTCTTGTTGAATCTCTATTACTGCTGTGTTTTGGGGTCCTCGGAGCTCTTAACACCATAACCACTATTCAAAAGGATCAGCCACTATTTTCTGTTTAATTAATGATTTTGAAGTTTATTACTGTTTTTGAAAGTCTATGTAATGATTTTGCATCACTCTTCACTTCAGAAGACGTTGCTGATATCCTGAAGATATCAGATGAGCTAATTTGAAATAACATGATAGAACATACAAAAATCCTAATTGACAGTGGCAAAGTATTGGAGAAGTTCGATGGGATAGTGACAGACAATGGACAGTGCACAATGTTTTTTTTAAAAAATACTTTAAAATAAAACCACTTAGCAAATATATCACAATATTTCAAACTTAATCCAGATACATGTGGTATTTTTTTTAAAAAGAAAAAAAAAAGAAAATAAAGAAATATAAAAGAAAGAAAAACCTCGTATGAATCTCCCAACCCCCTACAAACTTTAAAAAAGAGGGATGGGAAACCATAACAGGAGAACTTAGCTTTCCAATACTTTTAAGGATATAAATTTTTATAGAGACCTATAAGAGAAAAGGTATGTTTGAGATTCATCGAAATTTTAATACCAACAGTTTGTAAATATGGGCTCCATAGTTCACAAAATTTATATTTCTTAAATTATAAGTAATTTTATCAAGTGGAATACATCTCTGAATTTTTCCATTCTCAATCTGTTTCTGACAAGTTTATAGCAATGCATTTTCTAGCTATCGGCAAGGCAATTTGAACAAAGTTTGCTTGATACATACTCAGTTTTAATTTAGGTTTAATCCCTCTAATGTCTCCCAGTAAAAATACTGTGGGGAAATCTTGCTCCAGTTATTTAATAAATTTCAAGCCAACAAGGTTTAATTGTGGAACATGCAAAGTCGAATGCAAAAAAGTACCAACTTCTTGTCCACATCTAAATCCTAAATCTGAATAAATATAATTCATATTGTGTAACTTTAGTGGTGTTAAATATAATTGATGAATAAAATATTATTGAGCCAACTGATAGCTTATATTTATTGTACTTTTGATACTCACTTTACGTATCTGAATCCATCTACATTCATCTATATGTTTATTTAATTCGATCTCCCATTTGTCTTGATTTATGATTGCTGTCTTTTGTAATAATTTGAACATTTCGGAAATAAATTTCTTTACATCCCTAGTTCATAATAATAACTCCTGACTCCACTGTTAATACTAAATCTTGACCAAAAATTTCAATTTGATAATAACAAAACTTTGTATTTTCCAATATCTTAAACTTTTCCTTCTTTCTACTAAAAGTAATACATTTCCTGGCTTCCAAGCAATCTTTAATTTAACACACAATGGTTTTAAACAAAGCAACCAAAGAGGTATGGACCAGGTGGTTGAAACTTTCTGTATCTTGCTGTATTTCAAGAGGGTACTAGATTAGAAAACTACCAATGTGAAACTTTGTTCCAACAAAAAGGCAGAGAATAACTGACAAGTTAGATGCTAGTCTCTATAAATCAGTGAGGAAATGATTAATCATGTAGTAATACAGAATATAATTAAACCTAGTCAATGTAGTTTTGTGAAAGATGAATAGTGTTTGGCAAATTTACCTAAATTCTTTGAGGATGAAATAAGAAAAATTGTAGGTGCCGTTTACTGAAATTTCTAAAAGCCATTTGTTAAGGATGCCACTGTAAGAAGCTGGTGCATAAATTAAAACCCCTTCATTTTGGAAGAAGTGTGTTAGAAGGGAATTTAAAAATGGGTTGGAATAAATGCTTCCTTTGCAGACTGGAAGGAGTTCGCTGGTGGTGTACCACAGGGATCAGTTTCTCATCTGCCACTGTTCACCATCTACATTAATAACCTGAAGGAAGGAGCAGTATGCAACCCTTCCAAATTTCGAGATGATAATTAAAATGGGTAGAAGGGAGTATTATGATGGCATACTGTGATTCTACATTGGGATTTTTGAAAGATCAGGTGAGTGACAAATGGAGTCTAATGTGGGTAAGTGAGGTCATGCACTTTGGAGGAGAAATCAAAAGGCAGATTATTTGAATGGAAAGGGAGAGATTGTAGGTAGCTACAGAGAGGTTTAGGTGCTCTAGTGTATGGATCAAAGTTAGCAGGCAGTTAAGGCATAAAATATTTTGGTATTCATATAAAGGAGCAAGAGTTTTAAAAATACAGAGGTTAATTACAAATGCCTGGGTTTTGGAAATGCCTCACCTGAAATATTTAGTTTTGGATCCCTTAAATAGGAACGTTGGAGACAATATAAAGAAGATGTGTCAATCTCATCCACACGTATTAAATCAGTAGCAGCATTTTGTCGACTTCACTCCCTCACACTGACCCAGAGATGGTAAAAGAAAAATTCTTGGCTGTATGAAACGAGAAAGGTTCAAAGAAAAGTCTGTTGTGGTGAATTGGAGGTTAAGTGTTCGCACCATCCACCACTTGTATGCTGGAAGAGATCGTGAGATGTCGTAAGAGCCAGATGTGAACACTTGAACCAGCTGTGAGGAATAAATGTTGTGGTTTGAGCCCTACCACTGACTGGCTTTGCTCCATCCAAGGGATATCCTTGGTCTTTGAAGGCTGACTACTTTCTCCTCTATGGGTATCAGATGAAGCTATAGGGTTTGCCACCAGCCACCTTAAAGGTTGCAATCTGTAATTATGAGTTTTCTTGTCCTTCGTAGGTGATGGAATTGCATTGGTAAATATTGCACAATGTACTTGGCATGATTGAATCATTGGCAGAGTACCTACATGGAGAGCTGGATGTGAGCTTTGCAGTAGTGCAACCTGTGGCAGACTGGATTAAAGTTGGTCATAAATTCTGATTTTAATCATTCACAAACATTCTCCAGGAATTAAAGCATAGTACTAGAACCTGAGTAGTCAGTGTACGTCAGATAGCATGAGCCCTTCAACAAGGTATGGACAAAATGTGTGCAGGTGCCCGCCTACATTTTGCCTGTAATTTGGTGAAGAGTTCAAGCCTGAACTGTTGATTATGTATCTATCTTTGCAATGTAGAGTACGCTGTTTAACCTGCTGAGTTTTTCCAACATTGTGTTTTTACTTCAACCACTACGACTGCAGATTTTTGGTTTTACTTTTTAAAAAAAAACAACTTTTTGTTTGTGAATAATTGTTGGGGAGGGTGAACTGAACAACGTTTTGGGCTTGGGGAACAGTTGTCAGGAGTTGTCATTTGAGGATGCAGTCACTGTCCTTGACTATGTAACTGACGTGTTGAGCTTTTAGCGATTCAGTCCTTGTACTCTCTGCGCCTAGTGCTACAGTCATCTGCTCCAAGAACGTCAATGAATTTCTGAGCTGAGGGGCTTGCGAGTTCATCCCCTCCCCTAGCTTTAGAGCACAGGTGGCACAGCTAGTTATGGTAAAGATCATCAACTTTCATTAAGATATGTTTGGCCAAGATGTTTCTTCCAAGTATACTAGCATATTCAATTAACAGTGGCACTAAATGTTTAAAAGTTGGCAGGTCATGTAGCATCCATAGAAAGTAAAAAGGTAACCAATGTTCCAGGCCTGAGCCCTTGTCAGAAATAAGAACGGTGAGGGGGGGGGAATAAAAACAGGTTGATGCCGGAGTAAAAAGGTGGAGGGTTAGGAGGGAGGAAGGGTGAAAGGTACATGCACAGGTAAGAGGAAATGGATGGATACAAGTGGGAGGGGAGGAGGAAAAGAGCTGATGGGGCAGAGGGTGGAGGGCTAAGCTCTGATAAAAGGAAAGGGAAGGAGTGAGAGAAAAGGAGACAGAAGGATTATGAGAGAAAGATGAGTGAGGGGATTAGCAAGAAGTTGATGCCGTATGGCTGTAGAGTGCCAAGACTGAATACAAGGTGTTTTCTCCAAATTGCAGGTAGCCTTAATTGGCAATACACAACATTCAATTGATATTTTTCATAAATTGTATTTGATTTCAAATTTGTGCAAAAAGAATGACCAGAGCAAATAAAAAGGGAACTTTTTAAAAAAAAAAAGTTTAAAATTTGATATCCAGTTTTGCTGATCATGTCGTGAAATTTGTTTTGTTCTTATGTGTTCTAATTATAGCATTTTTAGGTTGGTTCCTGCCATGCTTTTTTAAACCTGTGTTAGAAACCTATTTGGGAACCTTGTTCTCCAGGCTTCGCAAATGTAGCCAGTCGAAAATTGTATGGAATGTTCAGGCTGAGGAAAGTTAATCTCCCACCCTCCATCCTCGCTACATTCTACAGAGGATGTATCGAGAGCATCCTGTGCAACTGCATTACTGCCTGGTTGGAAGCTGGACCACTTCAGTCTGCAAGACCCTGCAGAGGATAGTGAAATCAGCAGAAAATATCATTGGAGGCTCCCTTCCTATCGTGAAGGACACCTACAGCACGCTATTGCAGGCTAAAGGCAATAAACATCGTGAACGGGTCCACACACGCCTCAGGTAAACTGTTCTCCCTTCTGCCATCTGGTAGGAGCTACTGCAGCACTCAGGCCCTTGTGTCCAGATTGTGTCACAGTTTGTATTTTTTGCCTCAAGCCATCAGACTCCTGAACTCCCAGAACATTTGGGGATAGGATACTGTGGAATGTTAATGTATACGTCTTAATATTTTAATGTGTTTAACTTCTATTTATGTAAATATGCTCTGTGGCCCCGGAGAACTATCTCATCTTTAACATGTGAGCATGGAATGAATGATAAATAAAGGTGACTTGACAGGACAGATTTTACTGGCAAGGATATATTTAATAACCAATTCCAATAATCCTCAGTGTGGAGCTATTGTCCTTGGTACAGGCTTGTCAATGTTTTTACAGCCATGCAGCTTGTGGGTCAACCACTTGATAGGCTGAGCCAAGTTGCTGTTCAGACACCACCTGCTTCCCACCTTCTTACTGAAACTTACCTGGACCAGACTAGGGCTGGGGGTGGGGGTGGGGGTGGGGGGCGGGGGCGGGGGTGGAGGAAGGGAGCAGGGGCCAATCAAGCTGAGCTGCCAGAAGGACTCAGCAAAAAGAGTCTTTGGACCACGCAGTATTGAGCCCCTCCCGTTCAATATCCTGGCAGGCTTTGATGGCATTGAGGCTTCGGGAGGGGCAATGGGAACAGAAATCTCATTTTGTCAAAGTGAGGATTTTATTTGAACACTTTATACGTGATTGTGATCATGGGAGACATTTAAAATCTATTTGAAAAGTTTTAAATAATTGAAAAAAATTCATGTTAATAACAATATCTTGCTGCTGTATCTTCTCTTGTAATCTTTCAAGTTCTTTTATTATATTTTAATTAAGAAAAGAACACCACACACATTCTATGTCTTGAGTTGATAAGAGCTGTCATACTACCTAAGCATAAATTTGATCAGCTTTGTTCGTGCCCCGCACAGTCAGTGGCGTAGCTGTGGATCTCAGCCTAGTGGGACTTTGAGGCCAGGGCGACTTTACAGCTTACTGGCTTTTCTTTAAGGGAGTAACACTGCACCGTTTCAGGGTGGGTGAAACTCGTGATGCTCCTACTATCAAAAAGGCATCGTGTCACCTGATCATTGACTGAGATGCCCATCATAGACTGGGAAAGGTGATGTGGATTCTTCTGGTCCAGCACCACAGAGACTAGTGTCAGTTCGTGGTCCGGTGGCGTCATTATCCCCGGATGCTGGTGATCCCCGTGTTGTGACGTGGTTGTCCCTTGAAGCTGATGGCAGTTCCCATGCTCTGCACACTGTGGCACTGGGACGGGAAGGTGGCTGCGATCGACTGCGATCGAGTAGCACTTTGGGTGCTCCTGGGAGACTGTGGCTGTGGTGGGTTTGCTCATCGAACGTGGGAGCAGGCTGCTGGTCTGTGGACCCAAGTCCCCAGATAGTGATCCCCAGATAGTGATCCCCATGTGGACATTGCTCCATTCACCAAGTAAGCTTCCATGTTACGGAGAACCATCTCCAGCGAGTTTTTTTTTGAGGTTTATATCCCCTCGTATGTCTAACTTGCTCTTCTTGGGTAGCCTCTTGCACATGTAGTTGGACCTGACGTTTACGACATGGGCGCCTGCGACATAGGCGCCCTGGATCATATCCTCCGTGTTTTGAACACTCAACACTGCCTGGAAGTTGCACACTCATGCAAGTCCCCGCAGGGCCCAGAGGAACTCGTGGCTCGATTCACCCAGTTTCTGTCTGCGGGTGATCAGCATGTGCCTGACATATATTTCATTGACTTTCTCCCTGTACTGGTCCTTGTGTATGTTCATTTCCTCCCTGTACATTAAGGCATCCCTGATCATTGGGAACATTCTATGTCTGACCCAGGAGAAGAGGAGGTGCAGCTTGTTTGTCTCTGAGGCTACGACTCCAGTGGAGTCTGTAGAAAGACCGCAAAGCAGCATAGCCAGAGTTCAAAGTAGTCTGAGGCTTCTGGTGATTGTGGGTTGATCTCCATCTTACCCGGCTTCAAGAGTTGTTCCATCGTTGGGAAAAAAAATACTGTAAATAGAATTGATGTGCTATCAATAACTCAAGACTAGAGTTACGGAGCTGTAAACTTTTATTTACAATAAACTTGAAGGTCATCCTGTAGTGTGACCCAGGCTTTCTGGGAGGTGTTGGAGCCTTTATACAGGGTCAAGTGGGAGGAGCCACAGGACAGGGCGGAGCCAGATTAATGAGTGTAGAGCAGTTCACAATAAAGGGTTGGTTCGCACGCTGTGGTTTCCATTTTCATCTGGAATCTCCACTTCACCCAGGAGATAGCTTTTTGCAGGTCATACCTGCTCCTTCTACAGTGATCTGGAGCTCCAGACTTGAATGTCTGTTATCTAGTTCTCACCAGGTTTTCGGATTGTTCACCCAGGGCTACTGGTTGGGGAAGTCCCTAAACAATTTGATGGGGGCACACACATCTGCAGCTGTCTTGATAAAGTCTGTGACAGCACTGGTTTAATCACTCAGATCCTCAACTGAATCCTTGAACACTGCACAGCAGACTGCTGACTGGAGGAAGTCCTATAGCAATTCTTCAGATGTCCTGATCTCTGGAACCTCTCTTTTCAAGGTCCTGCCTGTATGAAGGTAGAAGGAGTACAGCCAGGTGATCCAACTTGCCAAAATGTGGTCTCCGGAAAGAACGGTAGGCCTTCCTTATCCTTGGTGTAGCAGTGACCGAGAGTGCTGGGACCTCTGGTGCAGCAGGTTACATGCTGGTGGTAGTTGGCCAGGGTTTTTTGAGGCAGGCCTAGTTAAAGTCGCCAACTAATATTTGTAGTGCGTTGGGCTGGGCTATCGGCTGACCATGTCATGCCACTCCGCAAATCCCTGTTTGTAATTGGCATCAGAGGTGCAACAGCAAACAACAAGATAATGAAATCCTGAAGTTTTTAATCATGCCAGGAAATTTAGATCACATTTACTGTTAATTATAACTCATGCAATAGTTGATTTATTTCCCCTCTGAACCCATTTCTAATTGTTCAGCATTCTGCTGGGATTTCTTCTAATAAATGTCAAAGACTGCTTGGTGTCTGTTCAGTCATAGTACTGAAATGTGCCCTTCAGCTTCCGGAGTCTGCACTGACCAAACGTAGTTTAATATTAATTTTACTTCTTTTTCTCCACTTTCCCATGAACTCTGTCCAGATTCTACCATTCGCCTACATCCCTGGGGTAATTTACAGTGACTAGTTATCGCACTCCTGAAGCTTGTTGCCTAGACCCTGCGGGGTAGCCAAGTGAGTGGTGGCATCAAGTAGTGGCATCATTTCGCTGATAGAACCACGATACATCCGGAGGTCTCAGCAGTGAATCCCGGCATCCCGGACTCATCCCTCTTGACACCCTTCACTCACTTGGAGGCCCAAATGGAATCTTTTCTCCTCATCCAGAGCCACTGACTATATAAAAACAGTGCAATGTTACACGAAATTCGCTTTAGTTTGCCAGAATGCAGACAGATTTGCCACCAGCAGAAATTGCCTAAAGGTTGCCTTGTTCTGCAACCAAAAGGTAAAGGAAGTGATTATCATGTTAAACTGCTTAACCTAGCACTGACAGAGGAACTGCTCCCATTTAGCAATGTTCACAAATGGATAGATAGCAGAAGTGAGAAGGGTATGCGAGGAAAATGGCTCACAGGCTACAAGAAGGGTGGAGACCGAATCGATCAATACCTTTAAAAGGGATTAGATAGGGACCTGACAGAGATTTGCAAGGCTTTGGAGAAAGGACATAATTGTTATATGAGGGAACTAGTGCATAGTCAAACAATGTTCTGTGCCATAAAATCTGCATGATTTTAGGAATTGTTTTATTTCAGCAATAATTATACGGGTAAGGAGAGAAGTGAAAGATTTAGTTTGTATCAAATCAACTTTAAACAAAAAATTTGCAGTTTGTAGTGAATGAATCCTTGGTTTCCTTAGCCTTTAACAGCCTGGATGTTAAAAGGAACTCTTCAATTTTTTTTTCTCCCCTCTTTCTTTCCTCTCTCTCCAGGAGCGAGTTCTATTGCTGGTTTCAAACCAGTACAAATTCAGAAATTTAGTGCTGCTTCTCTGAACAATCAAAACCACCTGAAGAAGTGCAGAACAGTGGACATGAAGAGAGGAAAACAGTGGGCAACACTTGAACAGAACACAAGTTTGGTAACAGGGAAAAACTAGTACCTGGTGGCACATATTAACGCTAGTGGAAATACTTCACCTTTTAAGCAAGTGTCCATTTGTGTACTTTGTCTAGTTGTGTCTGTAATTTCTATGTTTTTGTTGTTGGCTCATAATATATATTAGAGGTGAAAGATGCTATAAATCTCATAATCCTGGAGTCATATTGAGTGAATGCTTTGTCAGACAAATGCTGATCAAAATGATAACCTTTAACTTGATTGGAGATGAGAGTTGTAAGGAATGTGAAATGGTCCAGACTCCTCAATATGGGAACTCTGATGAGGACATTGTGTGGAGAGAACCTAATCTAAGAAATTAGTAGTATTTGAAATTGGATATTGGATACCAATGGAGTGTAGTTGGGTTTAACTTGCAATAACATTTACTGGTCACAGACATTTTTATAACCATGCCTTTAAACATGAAAACCCAACATTCTTTTGCTATGTTTCAAGTATTCCTGGATCTCGTAAGTACCACTGAAAATGAAGTTCTTTGTGGACTCCTCGTAAAATGACGTTACCACAATACAAGTAACCCTCATCTTGCAACTGAATGAATGAATACAAGGGAGAGAATGTGGTCATTCCAGATGTCAGAGAGACTCCTGAACAGCAGGTGTGTCCTCTGTACAAAGGGCCAGGAAAACCTTTCACAGCTGCAGGTAGCAGGCAGTTGTGGGGAGATCGCTTAATTGTGTGAATGCAGTGCCAGCTTTGTCTGCTGAAAAGTATATGGAGTATCCCTTCCTTGGAGTGTGGAATTTGGGTCCTTTCTCAAAAGCAGCTGTGGCAAAAGTTAGGCGAAGCAGCCTGAACTGATCCGGAGGGAGCATCAGCCACCTTTTGAGGGTGTTATGTTTTGAGAGGACAAATTTATCATTTGCCCTTTTAAGTCCCATTGATTAAGGGACAATGATGTTCTTGAGACCTGATTGTTCTGAGTAACTTAAGAACTTATTTAAAAGAATCTCGGATAATGAAATGCACAATGCAGATTGGACAGCATTTGTCCAACCTTGAATTAACATATGGCAAAAAAAAGGTCTTGAAGATTTCAAGAGAAAAATTCTAAGAAAAGGCATGCACAAAAGAAGTCAGCAGGTCGCGCAGCATCCATAAGAAGTCGAGCGCGGTTGATGTTTCAGGCCTGGGCCCTTCTTCTGAAAAGCCAAATGCACAGAAGCTGAATACAAAGCATGCTGAATGTACTGCCAAGTAGCATGCGTGCAGAAAGAAATGCTCAAGTCAATGAAAGGCTTCCAACCTGAAATGTGGGGCAAGACCACTCCAATAGCCAAATGGCAATTTCCATACTTGGGGGAGAATAAATGATACAAATCACCAGTATTTTTCACCCTTTCTGAATGTGCCTAAACACTAGGGACACAAAGAGGAGAAATGCATTCTGAAAGTTAGTTGCCCCTTATGATCTGCTTTGCATGGAGATAAAAGTTGCGGCTTTGTTTGCGACGGTAGAACTGAGAAAGGTGCTGAGCATGGGCCTGATGGGGAGAGAGAAGCTTAATAACCACCATGAAGTGGTACAAGACCAAGTGGCGGCCATGATTTGATACCTTCGTGGTGGAATTCCTGGAAAGCTGAGCAAGCTGAAGATGGGTTTCAGAAACCTTAACTGGTGGCTACAAGCTATCCCATTTCAGTCATGGTGCAGGCAGCCACATGAGAGTTGAGATTTCTTTCTCCTCCCCCCCCCCCCCCCCACCACTACCACTGAAAATTCTGGTTGAATTAATGCCGTCAAAACAGATACACAATTGTGATGCGTGAAAGGTCATCAATATGCTTGGGTTGGTCAATGAGATAATGTGTGACTGCAAGAGTAAAATTCTGAAATGTGCATTTATTGTTTCATCAGTAAAGCTATTTTAAGTTTAGTTTCCCTGCAGAAAGATGCAATAGCATTTGCGTCCCTATTAGCCAAGCATCTAATCTTGTTACACTAGAAGTCTGATAGGGGTCCTCCTATTATACAATGGATTAAGGCAATCAGTTTCTCTATTAAACTGGAGAAAATCAAATGCATTTTAAGAGGGTCCACTGGAAAACTTTCCACAAATAGCAACTCCTCGATTTTCTTTTCCTCTGAATTCTGAGTCCTTGCGGAGTGAAAGACAATTGTACCAATGCAATCGGTAATATACTGATGATACTGTCAGCAAAGGTGCCAAAGTGGTCTGGGGAAGGTGCCAAGGGGGCGATTGGCAGGAAGGGATGAGTGGACAAGGGAGTCACTGAGGGAGCAGGCCCTACGGCGGTGGTGGTGGGGGGGGGGGGGGGGGGAGGAGGAGAGAGGAAGATTTACCTGGTGGTGGGTCACATTGTAGGTGGCGGAAATTGCAGGGGCCAATGTGTTGGATGCAGAGGTTATTAAGGTGGTAGGTGAGGACGAGGGGAATCCTCTGCTTGGGGCAGAGAGGACCAGGGCAATGTGGGTGAGGGCTGAGTGGGTGGTGGCAGAGGGGCAACCACGTTTGTGGAGGAAGGTGGACATCTCAGACGATCTGGACTTGGATGACCTCGTCTTGGGAACAGATGCACCAGAGGCCGAGAAATTGGGAGGCAAGGAATAGAAACCTTGCAGGGGTTGGGGGGGGGGGGGGGCGGCAGGGGGTGTGAAGAAGTGCAGTTGAGGGTAGTTGGTGAATTTGTAAAATAGGTCCGTGGAAAGCTGGTCCCCTGAATTGGAGACCGAGATCAAGTGGGGAGGAGTGCTGCAGACTGGACCAAGAACGGAATTGAATTTAAGATGATTTCTGATTTTTGTTTTCTTCATAGAGCCCTGTACACTACTGTCCACCTGGTGACATTTCTCTTGGTACTTCAAATTAAATGGCTTTTTTCCTTTGTGGATGATAAATCATACAGGCATCAAAACACTAATCCCAATCCTATTTCCCCCCTGACATTTACACAGCACACCCATGGAATTATAGAGCAACATGATGGTATTGATGTTAAATATGAGAATTCATAGGGATTACAAAAAAAGCAAGGGCTTTGATCTTAAGCTAAGCTGACTCTAATGGAACGAGCCATCAGATGAGATGTTCAGAAATAGACCAACTGCGCAACAGTGAGAAGTTATTTAGTGCAATAACAAATGCAAAGAAAAAACTCAGTACCGTGTTGAGAATGTTGGTTTTGTTATGCAATGTTATCCTTTGGTGCATAAGCGAGCACTGCAAATGCGGTCTCAGGTCAGTGAATTTGAGGAAGTTCTATATTTTTTGTGTGAGATGGGATAACCAACAGGAATCAAAGAGCAAAAATAAGCAGGTTGAGAGATTCTCCACCCCCCCCCCCCACCTCCGGACTCATCAATGATACACAATTGGATTTTCTGATTTTTTTTTCCCTGTGGGGTTAGGGTATTAAATTCACATGATTGATATAGTTTGAAAACATGAGAAATGCTGGCCAATAAATTCCAGACACACCTGGCTACCCAAATGAAAATAAAATCCTTCCTGTAATCTCTGGCCAACACAAATATATTTTGAATAATAAAAGACTTGAACTTTGATGGTCGTTTTAATTGGGAAAACATGGCCAACAAGTTGGGCACAGAAGCGGTTAGTAATGTGGCAATTCAAGCAGGAGGAGGTGCAAATATTCATTGGGCAGACAGAGAATCGCCAGTTCTTGGATTGAGGAAGAAATTACAAGATACAATGTCTCAGTGATTGAACAGCCTTCTGAAACTCACAAGCAAGATTACATACTTGTTAAGAGCCACTGGTGGGAAGATGTGTTGGGGACATGAACTCTATGAGCCTGATCGCCAGGAGGGAAGATAGCAAACTTCTCTAATTTCTTGCTGATTTTCTCTGGAGAACTTGCCACTGCGTAGGCAGAAACTATAGCATTTTGAATCATAAAAGTTAATAGAAAATGGGCATGAGATGAAACTAAGCAAAGGAGTCTTTATTATTTACAGCAAGAGGAGAAATATTTGGGTGGATGAAGAAAAAGGGGGTTGGGGGAGTGATCAGCCCAACTCGCTGGCTCTTTGAGGGTGATAAATCTTCTACACGACCAAGAATCCTGCCATTAACTTTGTGCTTTGCCTTGGAGCTTGTCCTTCCAAAGTGTACCACCTCACACTCTCCAGATTGAACACCATCTGCCACTTCTCAGTCCAGCTCTGCATCCTGTCAATGTCCCTCTGAAATCATATACAATCCTGTCCACTATCTACAACACCACCAACCTTTGTGTTGCCTGCAAACCTGCCAAGCCGCCCTTCTACCCACCCCCACCCCCAAAGTTGTTAATAAATATCACAAAAAGCAGAGGTCCCAGAATTAATCCTTGAGGGACTCCACTAAACACAACCCTCCAATCCAAATGTACTCCCTCCACCACAGCCCTTTGCTTTCTACAGGCAAGCCAATTGGGAATCCATGTGGCCAAGCTTCCCTGGATCCCATGCCTTCTGACTTTCTGAATATGCATACCATGTAGAACCTTGTCAAATGCCTTACTAAAATCCATGTAGACCACATCCACTGCACTACCTTCATCTATGTGTCAGGTCACCTCCTCAAAGGCCTATCTGCCCTTCACAAAGCCATGCTGACTATCCCTCATCAGACCATGATTCTCTAAGTGCCTATAGATCCTATCTAAGAATCCTTTACCACACCTTGCCCACTGCAGATGGAAGGCTCACTGGTCTATAAATACCTGGACTTTCCCTACTAGATTTTTATTTGAACAAGGGGACATCATTTGCCATCCTCCGGTACCATTCCAGTAGATAACAAGGACACAAAGATCCTAGCCAGAGGCTCAGCAATCTCCTGCCTTGCCTCGTGGTGCAGCCTGGGGAATATTCCATCAGGTCCTGCGGACTTATCTGTCCTAATGCATTTTAACTGCTTCAACACATTCTCTCTCTTAATATCAATATGCTCCAGAGCATTTACCCCACCCATATTGTCATCAACATCATCAAGGTCTTTCTGTTTGGTGAATATTGAAGACCTTACCCACTTCCACTGCCTCCAGTCATATTTTCCCACTTTTATCTCTAATCGGTCCAGCCTTCACTCCTGTCAGCCTTCTGTCCTTCACATGTGAAGAATGCCTTGAGGCTTTCCTTAACTCTATTTGCCAAGGCCATCTCGTGTCCCCTTCTTGCTCTCCTCAACCCCCTTTAAGCTTTCTTGCTGTCTGATGTTCGTCAAGAGACCTATCTCATCCTTGCTGCCTAAACCTTATGTTTGCAGCCTTCTTCCACCTGACTAGATTTTCCACCTCTCTTGTCAACCAAACCATTCTTTCTCTGCCTCACCGGGACAAATTTATCTCTAAGAGATCCCTAAACATCAACCATATCTCCATAATAAATTTCCCTGCAAAAATGTCATCCCAATTTATACCCACAAATTCAAGCCTTGCAGCCTCATAGTTTGCCCTTCCCCAATTAAATATTTTTCTGTCCTCTTTGAATCTATCCTTGTCCATGACCATGCTAAAGACCAGGGAGTGGTGGTCACTGTTCCCCCAAATGTTCACCCACTGAGAGATCTGTGACCTGCCTAATATGGCATTTCCCCCTAGTCGGTCTGTCAATGTGCTGTGACAGAAATCCATCCTGGATGCACTTGACAAACTCTGCCCCATCTAAACCTTTGAACCCTCCATACCTTGATGAAGCTCAAAACATTTATGTATTTTTATCTTTGCTATATAAAGTACACTGTTTGACCTGCTGAGTTTCTCCAGTATCATTTTGTTTTAAAAAACCTCAACCATGGTGTTTTACTTCCGCATGTTGCCTGACTTGAAGACTGTCTCTGGCATTTTCTGTTCATTATTACTGCTGCAATAGGAAACAATGGTACATATTCACTCAGCACATTTTTTACCTATTTATGTTGCCATTTTAAAAACCTGGACACGTTCAAAGAAATCTAAAGCATTTTTCATTGCTGCAAATCTGCCACACAAACAATGGCATGCAGAATATTTCTGAAGGGGGAGGAACAAAAATAACAAGGTAAACTGCATGTGCTTGAAGAATTCAATGGATTCAATATTTACAGCTCAATTATAGCAATAAAACAAATGATTGTACACAGTTTATTAGGCCCTCAAAGGACATGGTTGGTATTTTGAGGGATTTTCCTTATTCATATTAATCGTTTGGAAATTTCTGTGGCATATTCACAACTATTAACATATTTAAACTGACAATCAATATTCAATAACTGAATAACAGTTTAAAATTATTCCAGAAATTTGATTTATTTTTAAAATTCAATTCAGTATCCAAGAAAACAATTAAGAAAAAGAATGAAGGTAATGCTGATGCTTTGAACTGGACTGAGACCCTTCAAATTAGAGAGCCAGACTCAATTCATTCAAAAGCATTCCCGGTTAGAGTTGAAGAAGATTACTGAAATCTCATTATGCTTTTTTAAAAAAATAAATAAAATAGGTTGCCAGGAGTTGAAAAAGAGGAGCTGATGTTGGGGTGGGAGGGTAGGGGTTCACGTTTATGTCTAGATCCCCTCTAACGGGCATATTTAGCAAGGGTTTGTAGCAAACTATTCATTATAACCAGACAAGAGGCCTTCACTTTAATCTGGGTCTTCCACTGTTGGTGGGACCTACATTACAGCTGCAGATGGGTATAAAAGGCTCTTAATTGTTTTGAACAAATGAAATTCTGATCCTCACTTGCAAGTATAATAATTGGCCTTATTTTCTCCCATAATTAAACTTTACGCATGATAAAGGGTGGACCAGTTGGTGTGATTAGTGCAACGCCTTTACAGTGCCAGCAATTGGGACCGAGGTTTGAATCCTCTGCTGTCTGTAAGTAGTTTGTATGTTCTCCCCATGTCTGCGTGGGTTTTACCCTGGGGGCATAGATTTCCTCCCACCATTCAAAACGTACAGGGGGTTGAAGATTAATTGGGTATAAATTGGGCGGCATGGACTCGTGGGCCAAAATGGCCTGTTACCGTGCTGTATGTCTTAAAAAGGAAACAGAGGAAAACTGTTCAATCTTTTTGCTTTCTTAGTGTTGTATTCATGAAAACATTCCATTATTGTTCTGTTACATTAATCCTCTAATTTGCTACATAGCCATCATTACCACTATTAAAGTTATTCTCCCCTGTGTTTTTTGAGGGGCTTCCCCTCCAGTCTCAGCCCCTCTATGTAATAGCAGAAGAACTCTGGACTGTGACCTGTCCCCAGAAAATAGTTGCCTTGTTGTGCCAAGCCCTGGCACAGCCCTCAGCATTATTAATTTTGCTTAATAAATTCCAGCATTTTATCCCTTTATCTATAATCTATCCTCCAACCCGCTGACACTAATCAGAATCAGGATTTCTTGTCATGAAATCCGGAGTTTTGTGGCAGCGTCGTATTGCAAACAAAAGTATTATAACCATCTTACAACATTATTATTTTTTTTTTAATATATAGTAATAACAATAACAGTGGATGAAAAGTAAGACAGTGCCTTCGATTCAGTGATTATTCAGGAATCTGATGGCAGCGGGGAAGAAGCTGTCCTTGTGCCGCTGAGTGCTCTGCTGTACCTTTTCCCTGATGGCGGCAGAGTGAAGAGGGCATGGCCTTGGTTGTGGGGGTCTTTGAGGATGAGGACTGGGTCGTGTTCCCCTGACTTCCTCCTGAAGTCCCCATTAATCTTGGTTTGGCTGATGTTGAGTACAAGGTTTTTTTTGTTACACCATTCAACGAGCTGATCTATCTCCCTCCTGTTAGCTTCTTCATTGCCGTTTGTGATTTCTGCCGTCAACTGTGATGTCATCAGCAAACTTTAGTTGGCATTGGAATTGTGCCTGGCCTCACATGGATCCAGTTGCAGAGGGGGATACAGAGGCCTAGAGTTTGTAGCTTCTTGACCAGCACTGAGGGAATAATGGTGTTGAAGGCTGAGCTGTAATCGATGAAGAGCAGCCGTCTGTATGAATTGATCCAGAGTAGTCCACTGCATGCCCAACTTTCCATTGGTGCAGACCTTCACTCATTCTGACTGTTTTATATTGTCTTCCAAAACACTTTAGCAACTACTAATTTGGTTTAATAAACACCCTAAAAGTTTGTGCTTCACAACATTTTTCCTCAACTTCTCTGTAACTTGTTGCCTTTTGACTATGATGACTAATGTGGCGTCTTTACCAAAATTTATCTTGAAAACTAGCTGCAGTATCTGGAATGCAATTCCGATTAAGTCAGTGCCTGAAGTTTCAGACTATTCATCTGCCTCTATATTCAGAGCAGGAGAAAAAAATAATCCTCAAATTTGTAGCATCTGCTGCGTCTCTGGACTATTTGTAACATAGTCTGTGTAATATTACAGTCCTGTTTTACCATAGTCAGATGCAGGATGTAATATTATATTTTATCTTATTATTATAATATATAATAATAATATACTTTATTATTGTAATTCCTAGAAAGTGTGGGTAGTGACATAGCTCATAGAGCTGTTGCCTCAGTGCCTGAGACCTGGGTTGTGTCTGTGTGGAGTTTGCATGTCCTTCCTGTGACCACCTGGATTTCCTTTGAGTGCTCTGGTTTCCTCCAGATGCCAAAGGAATGTTGGTTGGTAGGTTAATTGGTTACTGTAAATTACCCTTGATGGTAGAGCTGAGAAAGTAGGGAGACTTTTTAAAAGATTAGTGAGAATGGGTCAGTGTAAACTGAAGGGGCTATTTCTATCATTTATCTTTTTAAGTTTCTTTATTATTTAAAGAAATATTTCCATAAGATACATCTCAGATCTCTCTCGCTCTCGCTCTCGCTCTCGCTCTCGCTCTCGCTCTCGATGAGAGAGAGAGAGGGATAGAAATGTTTGTCACAATTTTCCGCATTATCTTTTAGGAGGAAACTATACCATTAGGGAGTGATTTTTTTTTTAATCATTGATTTGGAAGTATAAGGTCTGGTCTATGAAGTATTATGTAACTAAACCATTTTTCCCAGTATGAATCAAATTGTTCCATATTGTGATTAACAGATACTGTTATCTTCTCCATTTTATACATGTCCATTATAATTTCCTTCCTGTGTTTACGGTTGGGCTCTCCTGTGATATCCATTTCCTGGTAAGAGTCTTTTCACCAGCCACCAGCAGTATATTCATTAAATATTACCGAATCTTTTTTTCAACCATTCTTTTTTTTTAAATTTTTTTATTTTTCACACTATGAACCATACTGACCAAAATACACACAAACATTTCCCTCTTGAATATACACAGTGTCATTTTCTCCCTTTTTCCCCCTCCCTTCCCTCCCTCCTTCATCCCCCCCCCCACCCCCACTCACTCAACATTCAATATATATGATACATTAAATCCATTAAACAATGTCATCACACAATGAAAATAAGCAATAAATTTGTGTCTTCTACTTTTACACACTGGGTCAGTTCATTTCATCTTCTTCTCCTTCTGTCATTTTAGGTGGTGGAGGTCCGCGGTAGGACTTCTCTGTTGTGTTCCATGTACGGTTCCCAAATTTGTTCGAATACTGTAATGTTATTTCTTAAATTATGTTATTTTTTCCAATGGAATACATTTATTCATTTCCATGTACCACTGCTGTATTTTCAGGCTCTCTTCTAATTTCCAGGTTGACTTAATACATTTTTTTTGCTACAGCTAAGGCTATCATAATAAATCTTTTTTGTGTTCCATCCAAATAGAGTCCAAGTTCTTTACTTCTTATATTACTTAGAAGAAAGATCTCTGGATTTTTTGGTATGTTGCTTTTTGTGATTTTATTTAATACCTGGTTTAGATCTTCCCAAAACTTTTCCACTTTCTCACATGCCCAAATTGCATGTACTGTTACAGCGAAAACATCTGTCTGATACTGTTGAGTCCCATTTATTTAACTTTTGGGGCGTGGTGTATAGCCTGTGTAACCAATTATATTGTATCATGCGTAACCTTGTATTTATTGTATTTCTCATAGTTCCGGAGCATAGCTTTTCCCATGTTTCATTCTTTATCTTTATTCTTGAGGTATATACCCAAAATATGTGTGTAACCTGAATAAAAGCTCTCATGATTAGAGGGAGAACATGCGCTTTTATTAACTTATAACTGAGGGTAAGGTTTTACAGTGGTCTTCACAAGGGCTCAGCATTTAGGCAAGAAACCAGGGATATATATTGGGTAGATGAGGGTGGAGCCAGCCATCAGTATAACACACCACCAGTGAATCTCAGTTCACTGTAGTAAGGTCTTGGTTTCTAAAGGTATTTCACATTTTAAAAATGTCTTGTATGGCATTGTGTATCTCACTCCAATAACAGGGTAGTCCCACAAAATATGGTCATAGTTTTCATTTTGATTTCCACAATTTCTCCAGCAAGCAGTGAGGTTACTATCGTAATGAGATTTGAGAGGGTGTAATAAAATATCTCATCAGGTTTTTCCACTCAAACTCCCTCCATTTCTGTGAACTGATACCCTTCCATTGATACCTCCATTCATCCTCAGATTTAGTTATCCCTCCTTTTTCCCATTTTGTTGTATGAAGGCGAGTGTTTTAAGATTTGACAGCGGTTTGTATACATTTGAAATTACTACCATTATCCCTCTTGAATATACACAGTGTCATTTTCTCCCCTTTTTCCCCCCTCCCTTCCCTCCCAATTATCTAATTGTATGCTTCTAAACAGTTCTATCAAACATGTATTTGCCTTGGTTACATTCTTAACTCTCCCATTAACATGTCACATCTGCAAATACCAATTACCAATTTTTTTTAAGTCTTGTTTTTCTAATAAGCGTTTTTCTTTAAGCATTTCAAACTGAATAATCTTCCTTCTTTCATTATATTACAGAAAACTGTTTCTCCTTTAGCAATCCAGTCCTTAAATTTATTTATTTGGTGTGAAATCAGAATCCATACACACGCCATTTAAGAATTGTAATATCTCCCTTTTATATTCTTCTTCAGTAGTTTTCCATGTATTAAGAGTTCATTTCACCCATGGGTTATCAATACTATCTGTTATTTTCAGCCAAAATTGCCTGTCTGGGAATGGAAAGCATCTTCTCAATATCTTTCCTTTGAGCATCATTATGTGATGAGTTACACCAAACCTATCACAGCTCTCAACTGTGCTGCGAAATAGTAATGAGAAGGTAGGCCCCATCCTCCCTTTTCCTTGACTAATTGCAAAGTTTTGAGACAAACACTAGACCTTTGACCTTTCCATATATATCTTGATAACTTCTTATCCCATTCGTTGAATCGATTTTGGTTAATCTCTATTGGTGGTGCCTGAAAAAGATATAATAGTCTGGGCAATATATTCATTTTAATGGATTCAATCCTTGAACTGAGATTTTAAAAAAAGAATTAGGTTCCATCTTGTATCTTTCTTAATTTTTTTTAATATATGGGCAAATAATTGCATTCAAATAATTTTGCCAAATCTTTTCTTTTTGTCATAATGATGCCAAAATGCTCAACAGACCCTGTCATGCCGAGAGATATTTACTTTTAATTTCTCATGGTGGGCTATAGTTGTATGAAAGTAATCTGGTTTTATGTAGGTTAATCGTTTATCCTGATAATTGACTATATCTTTCAAAGGATTGCATCAATTTAGGTAAAGAGTATGTTGATTGCTCTAAATAGATCAAAATGTCATCTGCATAACAGGCCAATTTATGGTCTGTCCCTTTAATAGTAATTCCCCTGATATCCTCATTCTGCCTGATGTATTGAGCTAATGGTTTCAAATATATCTTTATTTATCATTTTGACTCGCAGCCCTGTGGTGCTCCGGTACTGATGGAGGATATGTTCTTACCAATCCACAGTGACTGATGTCTGGAGATGAAGAAATTGAGATCTAATTACAAGGAAGAGTGATGAGTCCCAGGTCTAGGAGTTTTCTGATCAGTTTTGAGGGGATGATGGTGTTAAATGCCAAACTAGTCGATAAAGAACATCCTGATATACGCATCTTTGCTGTCCTGGTGTTCCAGGGCTTTGTGTAGAGCTAGTGGAATGGCATCTGCAGTAGACCTGTTCATGTGGTAGACATATTAGAATGGATCCAAGTAGGGTGGCCATTAGAGGTAAAACACAGGATTCTGTTGACACTGTGGTTAAGTGAAAAAAAAAACACAATTGCTGGAGAAACTCAGCAGGTCAAACATTGCCTTTATGTAGCAAAGGTAAAGATACATCACCAACGTTTCGGGCTTGAGCCCTTCATCAAGGTTTGGAGGAACATGAAGAGATGTCTGAACTACAGTAGATGCGAATTCTGTTGGTCTGTAATCATTTAGGCAGGTTATCACAGGCACCAGTACAATTGAGGCCTATTTGAAACAAATAGGTACCTTGCCCTGCTGGAGTGAGATGTTAAAGATATCTGTGAATATATTGGCAGGTTGGTCAGCACAGGTTTTCAGTACTCAGCCAGGTACTCTGTCTAGACCATATGCTTTCCTTAGATTGGTTCGGCTGGGAGTCGGAGGAGGAGCTTGGAGAGAGTCAGTCTATGAGTTGGAGGAGGAGGAGGAGCTTGGTGAAAGTGACGAGAAGGTAAGCTATTAAAGTCGGGGGCTTACCGGGGCTTGGTCCTACTTAGTTCGGCTGTGAGTCGGAGGAGGAGGAGCTTGGTGAAAGTGATGAGGATAAGCTATTAAAGTCGGGGGCTTACCGGGGCTTGGGCCTACTTGGTTCGGCTGGGAGTCAGAGGAGGAGCTTGGAGAGAGTCGGGCTGTGAATCGGAGGAGGAGGAGCTTGGTGAAAGTGACGAGAAGGTAAGCTATTAAAGTCGGGGGCTTACTGGGGCTTGGGCCTACTTGGTTCAGCTGGAAGTCGGAGGAGGAGCTTTGGAGAGACTCGGGCTGTGAGTCGGAAGAGGACGAGTTTGGTGAAAGTGACGAGAAGGTAAGCTATTAAAGTCGGGGGCTTACCGGGGCTTGGGCCTACTTAGTTTGGCTGGGAGTCGGAGGAGGAGCTTGGAGAAAGTTGGGCTGTGAGTTGGAGGAGGAGGAGCTTGGTGAAAGTGATGGGGTTTAATTGGTCAAGGGGCCAATAAAAGGAGTGAAAGGGGAGGGAGCAGCCAGCGAGGAGTGGCTCAGTGAAAGCAGGCAAGGAGAAAAGGTAAGCTGAGTTATTTGCCTTCGTATTCAGTCATGCCAGTAGGGTTAGTGCTCTGTACTGGGTGTCAGATGTGGGAACAATGGGTGACCTCCACCCTCCCAAATAGCTACATCTGCACCAGGTGTACCGAGATGCAGTTACTAAGGGACCAAATTAGGGATATGGAGTTGCAGATTGATGAGCTGCGGCTTGTAAGGGAGAGCAAGGAGTTGATTGACTCAACTTTCATGGCGATAAATACTCCAGAACCCGGGTCAGGTAAGTGGGAAACCGTCAGGGGGGGAAGAAAAAAGCAAGAAAAACAGAGAGCCCACCAGTGACTATCCCACTCAGCAACAGTTATGTTGTGTTGGATTCTGTTGAGGGAGATGACCGGACAGAAGATAGCCACGGGCACCAAGTTGATGGCAATGAGCCTGGGAGAGTGGTGCAAAAGAAAAAGAAAAGGAGAAATGCAGTAGTTATTGGGGACTCCATTATCAGGGGTACAGACAGGAGGTTCTGTGAGCCAGATAAGTATACCCGCATGGTGTGCTGCCTCCCTGGTGCAAGGGTACGAGATATCACAAATCGGGTCCAAAATATTCTGAGAGGAGAGGGAGAGCAGCCTGATGTCTTGGTACATGTGGGTACAAACGACATTGATAAGAAAAGGGAGGAGGTAATGAAAAGGGATTACAGTGAGCTGGGACGAAAGCTGAAAGACAGGAACGCTAGGGTGGTGATCTCGGGATTACTACCTGTTCCAAATGCAAGTAATGAAAAGAATGTAAGGATAAGGAAAATGAACGTGTGGCTGAGGTGCTGGTGTACAAGGCAAGGATTTGGCTTCTTGGATCATTGGGATCTCTTTTGGGGAAGGCATGATCTTATCAAGAAGGACGCGTTGCACCTAAATCCAAAAGGTGTCAACATTGTGGCAAGTATGTTTGGTACAGCAGTGGGGCAAGGTTTAAACTAATTTGGCAGGGGTATGGGAACCAGAGTGATAGGGAAAAGGGTAGGGAAGATAAAGTAATGGCCAGGAAAAGTAAAATAGGAAAAGTATTGTTGGGAGGAGAAAGTAAAAACTCAGATGGTGCAGTGAGTTTTCGGGTCAATGATAGTGTTAAGAAAATTACAAAGAAAAATAGTGGGCAGAAAAATCAAAAGAAAAGGTTACAGAAGTCACTAGATATTAAAAGGACAAAGAGCATAAGGGCACTTTATCTGAATGCCCGCAGTATTAGAAATAAGGTTAGTGAACTTGAGGTGCAAATCGGTACCCATGCCTATGATTTGGTCGCCATCACGAAAACATGGCTACAAGGTGACCAAAAATGGGAATTAAACTTTCAAGGGTATCAGGTGGTGCAAAGAGATAGACAGGATGGTAAGGGAGGTGGAGTTGCACTCTTAATCAAAGATGAGCTCCAGACAGTAGTGAGGGATGATACAAGATCTAAAGAGCATAATGTTGAGTCCATTTGGGTAGAGATAAAGAATAACAAAGGGAAAAAATTATTGGTGGGTGTTATCTATTGCCCACCAAATAACAATAGTTTAGTGGCACAGGAAATAAATAGAGAGATAAGTGAGCATGTAATAATGATACAGCAGTAGTCATGGGGGACTTTAACTTCCACATAGATTGGGAAAATCAAGTTGTTCGTGGGAGTCTGGAAGAGGACTTCTTAGAATGCAACCGTGATAGCTTTCTTGAGCAGCATGTTAAGGAACCAACAAGAGAAAATGCTCTCCTGGATCTAGTGTTGTGCAATGAGATAGGTAGAGTAAATGATGTAATAGTCAGAGATAATCTGGGAAATAGCGATCATAGTATGATTGAATTTCTCATTCAGATGGAAGGGGAAATAGTTAGATCTAAAACTAATATATTATGCTTAAACAGGGGTGACTACCATAGGATGAGGGAGGAATTGGGCTGAGTGGACTGGGAGCACAGGCTAATTGATGAAACAGTTGAGGAACAGTGGAAGAATTTCAAAGAAATATTTTGTAATGGTCAACAAAAATATATTCCAGTCAGGAAAAAGGGCAGCAAGGGAGGGAAAAATCAACCGTGGTTAACAAAGGAAATAAAGGAGAGTATAAAATTGAAGGCGCAGATGTACAATGCTGCAAAGAGCAGTGGGAAAATGGAAGATTGGGATAACTTTAAGAGACAACAGGGGGTTACAAAGCGGGTAATAAGAAATGGGAAAAAGGATTTTGAAAGTAAATTGGCACAAAATATAAAAACAGAAAGCAAAAAATTTTATAAATATATAAAACGGAAGAGGGTGGCCAGAGTTAACATAGGACCCTCGGAGGATGAGAAAGGAAAACTGGTAGCAAAAAATGAGGAAATGGCCGAGGCATTGAACAAATTTTTTTGTCAGTCTTCACGGTGGAAGACACGTCCAACATGCCCAAGTGCAGAGTTAAGGATGCGAATGTTGGGGAGGGCCTTGATAAAATAGTTATTACAAAGGAAGTAGTGATGGAGAAGCTAATTGGACTAAAGCCAGACAAATCACCTGGTCCTGATGATATGCATCCAAGGGTTCTGAAGGAAATGGCAGAAGTTATAGTTGATGCATTGGTGGTCATATACCAAAATTCCTTGGATTCTGGGCAGGTCCCAACAGTCTGGAAGTAAGCAAATGTCACGCCACTTTTTAAGAAGGGATGTAGGCAGAAGACTGGAAATTATCGGCCAATTAGCTTGACGTCTGTAGTTGGAAAAATTCTTGAAGCTGTCATTAAAGATGAAATAATGAAACTTTTGGAACGTAAGGGCTCAATCAGGCAGATGCAGCATGGTTTTAGAAAGGGAAGATCTTGTTTGACAAACTTGTTAGGATTCTTTGAGGATATAATGGGTGCAGTGGATAGAAGGGAACAGGTTGATGTTGTACATTTGGATTTCCAGAAAGCGTTTGATAAGGTGCAACACAAGAGAATTATCAGTAAGTTACAGGAAAGTGGAGTCCGGGGAAGTATATTGGCCTGGATTGAAAATTGGTTGTCTGACAGGAGGCCGAGAGTCGGGATAAGTGGGAGTTTTTCAGGTTGGCAGAGAGTGGTAAGTGGGGTGCCGCAGAGGTCGGTGCTAGGCCCACAACTGTTCATCATTTACATTGATGACTTGGAGGAGGGGACAAAATGTGGTGTAGCCAAGTTTGTGGATGACACCAAGTTGAGTGGAAGAGCAAATTGTAATGAGGATGTGGAGAGTCTGCAGAGGGATATAGTTAAGCTGGATGAATGGGCAAAGGTCTGGCAGATGGAGTACAATGTTAGTAAGTGTGAGGTTATCCACTTTGGCAAGAAAAATAATAGAGCTGAATATTATTTAAAGGGTGAAAAACTACAATGTGATGTTGTGCAGAGGGACTTGGGAGTGCTTGTGCATGAATCGCAAAAAGTTAGGTTGCAGGTGCAGCAGGTTATTAAGAAGGCAAATGGAATGTTGGCCTTCATCGCTAGAGGAATTGAATTCAGGAGTAGGGAGGTAATGTTGCAACTGTATAAGGTACTGGTGAGACCGCACCTGGAGTACTATGTCCAGTTCTGGTCTCCATATTTGAGGAAGGATATACTGGCTTTGGAGACGGTCCAGAGGAGGTTCACTAGGTTGATCCCTGGGATGAAGGGGTTGACTTATGATGAAAGATTAAATCGTCTAGGATTGTATTCGCTCGAGTTCATAAGAATGAGAGGAGATCTTATAGAAACATATAGGATTATGAAAGGTATGGATAGGATAGATGTAGGAAAGTTTTTTGAGCTGACTGGGGAAACTAAAACGAGAGGACACAGTCTCAAGATTCGAGGGAGTAGATTTAGGACAGAGATGAGGAAAAATAGTTTTTCCCAGAGAGTGGTGAATGTTTGGAATTCTCTAACCAGGGAAGTGGTTGAGGCTGCTTCATTAAATATATTTAAAATTCAGTTAGATAAATTTTTACATGATAGAGGAATTAGGGGATATGGGGAGAAGGCAGGTAGGTGGAGTTGGGTCATAAATTAGATCAGCCACGATCCTATTGAATGGCGGAGCAGGCTCGATGGGCCATTTTTGGCCTACTCCTGTTCCTACTTCCTATGTTCCTATTCACTCTCTTGAAGCCAGCCCACATTTTATCCTCTGATAATGATAAAGTACGATCATCAGAGGGACATGGGAGTTGTTCTGGTGGTCAAATCGAGTGCAGAAGCAGAGAGTTCATAATGGATTTGATCTTTGCTGTCTCCAGCTGCACCGGATTTGGTTTTTGTAACGGGTTACATCATTTAGGCCCTGCCACAACTATCGGGTATCCTTCATTGTTTCTATTTTCGTCCAGAATCTCCATTTTGCAAGTAGATGGCTTTTCATAGGTTGCACCTTGTATAGTGTTCTATATCTCTGGACTTGATGCTCTCAGTTATTTGTTGTTCATCCATGGCTTCGGGTTGGGGAAAACCCTGAATGATTTGGTGGGGACACGCTTATCCACAGCTGTTTTGATACCGTCTGTAATAACTCTGGTGTAAATCATTTAGATCCTCAGCCCAAATTTGGGATCTGAAATGAGCAACTGACAAGAAAGGTGCAGCCATTTCCAGAGAATATTGTAACCAGCCAAGCAGGCAGTGAAGGTTGGTGAGAATGGGGGTGGGGGAGCTCTTCTGGTTTCACAAGAGCTCAGTTGCTTTCTGTGGGAAAAACCTCACAGAGAGGTTCTGGATACGATGGGAAAGTAGAAAGGATGCAATGGGAGTGATAGCGGGTGAGAGACAGACGAGGGTCTTGGGATTGTCCTGAAGCTTAGAGGAGCACACATCCTGTCTACTTCCACATACAAATGGCGGTTTCAAGCCCACGTCTTTTACACCTGCACTAAAACATCTACTAACATGAAAGCTTAAATGGAATGCCTATCTCCGAGCTTGGAACATAGGAACATAGGAAGTAGGAACAGGAGTAGGCCAAAAATGGCCCATTGAGCCTGCTCCACCATTCAATATGATCATGCCTGATTACATGGATGCCCACATGGAGCCCAGCCTATTATACATTTGTATGTGCCAATGAATTTTTAGAATAAATAATCTAAACTGACATATCAGCTAAACGACTGTTTGCTAAAAGGACTAGGCTTTGAATTTGGGTCTGGCTTGGAGAGTTACTTCACAAGATCGCCTGTATTTGAAGAGAACCTATCTCAGTATTGACCTTGCCCTAGGGCTAAACTGTGCAGCGATCTCACATTTCACAACGAAGGACGCAGTACCTCACCTCAAAGAAGAGTAATTGGATATACATAGACCAAAATTAGGGTAAAGTACTGATTGCTTGGTTCCACAGGGGCATTTGTCTAATGATGACATTGATCTAACTGAACAGCTAGACGAGTAAATGACATTTTGTTTTCTGTATACTCAGCTACAGAGCACGCTTTTTTTTTTGCTTAACTAGTGCTGCTGGAGCACATCCAGTGATGTTCTGAAGAGATGATTATGCAATTGGCTCTTGGATGACTCATAGCAATGTGACTGTGAGATAATTAAATTTTAAGACTGTTAGGCAGAGATGTAATTTCATTTATTTTAAAGAACACATTTTGTCCAATCAATTTTACTGTTGGTTTGATGCACAAAAATTCCTCTGCACATAAAATGCCCTTTAAAAAGCAGTGTGTCGTGTCTGGATCAAACCTCTAACCCAGCTTTAATGCCTTAGAATAGACATCCTTCCACTGGGTAAATGTGCAAAATTGCATGCTTATAAATTTTGTCCAAGGAGCCCAAATGCCCCAGTGTCGTCTTGGGGTATGGCAGAGGCTCTTCAAGAACTGTCAATTCAAGTTGTGGGATCACTGTGGAAGAGATTTGCCCTTGAATGATTGTCCTTCCTGCTTGTCTGAGTTCTCCTTATTGACCAAGATACCTCATTGCTGGGATTGAAGACCCTTGGAAGGGTTGCATAACTCTTGCGCCAAACCAGATTAAGATTGGACTCATTTTCTTTTTTGTCTTACAAATCTGCCTCTTGATAGAACAATCCTATCCCTGACAGGTCATCTTCCAGCCTATTTTTTTAAACCAAAAATAGGCTTTATTCACAATAAATTATTTGCAAAAGGAAAACCATTCAAAGTCTCTTCTCACCCTTAGTTTTGTATTCATCACTGTAGATTAACATTAATTTCTATTCACAACATTACCACTGTGCCATCTTGTCATTATTCCTCGCTTTGTTGTTCAAGAGGCATCCTCTCAGTCTTAGCCCCTCAATGCCCAGAAATGGAAAGACTCTAGACCACAGCACCTTCTGTCATGGAGCTGCTGGGGGTGAACCATAAAGAAGACATTACAAACGTATAAGGTGGAAAAGAACATAATGAAATTAAAGCTAGGAGAAAAACTAGGAGAAAAAAATGCAAAAATGTTAGCCTGGCAACTTAAAACAGAATAAAGTAAAAGAACTGTATTGGCATCAAGGAAAAAGGACAAACAAATGACATATAACCCAACAGAGATCAATGAAAACTTTATGGAATTCTATGAACAATTATACCAAACTGAGAACGAAGGGAAAGAAGACACAATAGATGAGTTTTTAGCTAAAATTGAACTACTGAAATTGCAAGAGGACCAAAACAAATTGATAAAACCATTTAAAATAGAGGAAATACAGGATATATTAAAAAAGCTGCTGAACAATAAAACTCCTGGCGAGGATGGACTCCCAATAGAATTCTATAAAACATTTAAAGAATTATTCTGTCTCTCCTGGAAGTAATGAACCAGATAGAAGAAACACAAAACTTGCCAGATTCATGTAAAACAGCAATAATTACAGTAATACCAAAGATGGGGAAAG
This sequence comes from Narcine bancroftii, assembly GCF_036971445.1. Lineage (NCBI taxonomy): Eukaryota > Metazoa > Chordata > Chondrichthyes > Torpediniformes > Narcinidae > Narcine > Narcine bancroftii. Next base: position 175,643,685 of record NC_091473.1, on the reverse strand, counting down.
ATCCACTAACACCAGCATCATATAGTCCAATATCTCTATTTAATTCAGATTATAAGATCATAACAAAACTATTAGCAAACAGATTGGCTGACTGTGTACCAAAAATAGTAAAACTAGATCAAACTGGATTTATTAAGAAAAGACGAACAACGGACAATGTCTGTAAGTTCATTAATTTAATCCATGCAGTACAAGAGAATGAGTTAACAACAGAGGCTGTTGCTTCAGACACAGAGAAAGCCTTTGACAGGGTAGAATGGAATTATTTATTCAAAGTATTACAAGAGGTTCAACCTGCCAGAAAAATATATTAATTTGATTAAAGCATTATATAATGGACCATTGGCGAAGGTGACAGTAAATGGAATGTATCGAACCAATTTAAATTAAGTAGGTCAAGTAGGCAGGGATGTCCACTATCTCCCGCACTGTTCGCTTTAGCAATAGAACCATTGGCAGAACTGATAAGAACAGAAAATAAAATAAAAGGGATAAAAATACAGGAAAAGGAAAATAAAAATCAGTTTATTTGCAGATGACATCATAGTATACTTAACAGAACCAGAAGTATCAATAAAAGAACTGCATAAGAAATTGAAGGAATATGGATAAATATCGGGGTACAAGATCAATGCAAATAAAAGTGAAGCGATGCCAATGAATAACGCGGATTACACAGAGTTTAAAAAAGAATCACCATTTAAATGGCAAACACAAGCAATCCGATACCTAGGTATTAGATTAGATAATAATTTAGGCCACCTATACAAATTAAATTATCAGCCATTAATGAAGAAATTACAGGATGACTCAGATGAAATGGTGCCTACCTTGGCTGCACCATTTCATCTGATGCAAGGATCAACAACGAGATAGACAACAGATTTGCCAAGGCAAATAGCGCCCTTGGAAGACGACACAAAAGAGTCTGGAAAAACCACCACCTGAAGAAACACACAAAGATCAGCGTGTACAGAGCCGTTGTCATACCCACGCTCCTGTTCGGCTCCAAATAATGGGTCCTCTACCGGCATCACCTACGGCTCCTAGAACGCTTCCATCAGCGCTGTCTCCGCTCCATCCTCAACATTCATTGGAGTGACTTCATCACCAACATCGAAGTACTCGAGCTGGCAGAGTCCGCAAGCATCGAATCCACGCTGCTGAAGACCCAACTGCGCTGGGTGGGTCACGTCTCCAGAATGGAGGACCATCGCCTTCCCAAGATCGTGTTATATGACGAGCTCTCCACTGGCCACCGAGACAGAGGTGCACCAAAGAAGAGGTACAAGGACTGCTTAAAGAAATCTCTTGGTGCCTGCCACATTGGCCACCGCCAGTGGGCTGATATTGCCTCCAAACATGCATTTTGGCGCCTCAGAGTTTGGCGGGCAGTAACCTCCTTTGAAGAAGACCGCAAAGCCCACCTCACTGACAAAAGACAAAGGAGGAAAACCCAACACCCAACCCCAATCAACCAATTTTCCCTTGCAACCGTTGCAACTGTGGCTGCCTGTCCCGCATCGGATTTGTCAGTCACCAACGAGCCTGCAGCAGACGTGGACATACCCCTCCATAAATCTTCGTCCGCGAAGCCAAGCCAAAGAAAGAATGAAAGAACAGGATGACTTAGAACATTGGAAAGAATTGCCACTAACATTGATAGGGAGGGTAAATTGCATTAAAATTAATGTCTTCCCAAGGGTACAATACCTATTTCAATCGTTACCAATTCCTTTAACAGAGAAATTCTTCAATGAACTAAAGAGAATAATAAGGAAATTCTTATGGAGAGGAGGGAAATCGAGGATAGCGCTAGATAAATTAACAGAATGGTACAAACAAGGTGGTTTGTGTCACATTTGTGGCCCGAAATGTGAATTTAATAAAACATTAAACACGTTTATCAGGTAAACTTCTCCGTTGTTTTTATTTTCCCGTTTCCCTTTGTTCTCCTGCTTGTGTTCTTATCTCTCCCTCATACCACGTGACTTCCGGTATATCTCATACATATTCATTATCATGACATCCCTCCTTTAATCAGAAATAAACTTTACCTTCACTTACCAATATCCCTCGGAAACATATAAACATCGTAACTAATGGTAATACTATAACTCAACTACATAAAATTTACTTCCTACAGCACTCATACATGCACTTTATGATATAAGATTAAATACTGTCCCAAAGTTCTTATTAAAACTATGGCACAAAGTCTTCGTATCGTTTGGGCGGTTTCCGGTTTCGTTTCGGCCTGCCTGCGATATTGTCGTCGCTTCTCGGTTGTTCACTCTCGGCGTCGGAAATACTGCTCGCCACGGCTTCGGGTGTTTCTGGCGCTCTAGTCACTTCATCAGGAGTGCTGGTAACTGCCTCTGGAACATCATCAGGTCTCTCAGTTTCAGCATCTCGTATTGGCCTTTCAACCTCTTCACTCGATGTATCTCTGGACTGGTACCTTTTTACATCTGATACATTTCTCTTATACAGGACTCCAGTCGGAGACTTGACTGTCACCATACTGCCACTTCTGGATACGACAGTATAGGGTTGATGGTAATAAGATGTGTCTAGCTTACCACCAGTTTCATGCCTCACTAGAACATTATCTCCTGGCATGATCTCTGAGTACTTGGCTCCACGTTTCGAATCTGTGTACAGCTTTGCTGCACCTTTCTTTTCAGCATCGTGGTCCCTCATCTCCTGGTCGTCTCGGATTTCCTTTATTTCTGGCATTTTTGTGCGGATTTTTCTCCCAAAAAATGCTTCTGCAGGACTTTTTCCAGTGGTTGCATGAGGCGTTGCTCGATAGACAGCCACATAAGATAGCAATGCTTCTCGCCAATTTTGTCCTTCAGCGTGTGCAATTCTCAATCGTTTTTCAATGGACTGATTTTGTCTCTCTACTTCTCCGTTGGCTTGCGGCCATTTCGGAGTTACTTTATGATAGTGGATACCTGTGGTCCTCATGTATTCCGTAAATGTCTCTGAAATGAATTGTGGACCATTGTCAGAGTATAATGTAACAGGTAATCCATATCTTGCGAATATCTCTGCTAACGCTTGTATTGTTTTTTCAGTGGTTGTGGACTTCAACACCACGTACTCATAGTATCTGCTGTAGTAATCTATCACTACCATAATTGATTCACCCGTCGGTAAAGGTCCAAGAAAATCAACAGCTACGTCGATCCATGGTCCTGTCAGAAGTTGTGTACTCCGGATCGGTTCTGGCGGATTACTCCTACTTGTGATTTGACATCCGTGACAAGTTTTAACAAATTTCTCGGTGTCTTTATCACAACTTGGCCTCCATACCTTGGTTCTGAGGTTTTGCTTGGTACCAACAATGCCTAGGTGTCCTTCATGCACTAAGGATACGATCTTCGGTCTCAATCTTTGTGGTATCACCAATCTGCAACCTTTTAATACACACTGTCCGATGCAACAAAGTTCGTCTCTAATGGGAATGTAAGCCTTGTGAGTACACTTGTCCCATTGTCCACTCTGTAAGCATTCTCTTACTTCCATGTTCTGGATCACGTTCGGATTCTCTCTCGACTTCCTTCGTAGTCACAGCTTTTGGTGTCGACTGAATAGCTACGAAGCGTACAAAGCTCTCTGTTTCTGTTCCCAATTCTGACTTGGATTGTGGACCTCCATCCTTCACCAATCTGGACAGCGGATCAGCAATGTTTGTTTTCCCTGCTATGTCGATTACTTTATATTTGTAGGGTTGTAGTCTGAGTACCCATCTCTCTATTCTGGCACATGGTTTGGATCTAGGTGCATAGATCACCTCTAATGGCTTATGATCTGTGATGAGTTCAAATTCAATGCCGTATAAATATGCATGGAACCTCTCACAGGCCCATACAAGTCCGAGTGCTTCTTTCTCTGTCTGAGAGTATCTTCTTTCCACATCTAATAATGATCTGCTGGCATAGGCAATGATTCTTGGTCCTCCATCATGCATCTGGACCAACACGGCTCCTAAACCAACCTGGCTGGCATCCGCTATGACTTTGGTTGATGCCGCCGGATCGTAATATCCAAGAGTTTTTGCATCTGTCAGACTTTGCTTCAGCGCTGTGAACGTTTTCTTCTGCTCAGATCCAAAATGAAATGGTACTCCTTTCCTGGTTAGTTTCCTTAGTGGTTCTGCCACTGTAGCAAAATTAGGAATGAACTTTGCACAAAAATTGACCAATCCCAGGAAACTCCTCACCTCTGTTGCGTTCTGAGGTGCACGTGCCTCTTCAATAGCTTTCACCTTGGCCTCTGCAGGGTTTAGTCCTTCCCGTGTAAGTCTGTGTCCCATGAAGTCCATTTCTGACACACCGAACTGGCACTTGTTTCCATTCATGGTAAGGCCTGCCTCCTGTAGTCTAGATAGTACACGCCTCAACCGTTTGTCATGCTCTTCCTTCGTTGGTGCATGGACTATGATGTCGTCAGAAATGTTGGCAACTCCAGGAATGCCTTGAATCACTCGATGGATTTCATACTGGTAGATCTCCGAAGCTGCATTAATTCCAAATGATAGTCTCTTGTAACGATACAATTCACAGTGAGTCACAAAGGTAGTTACATCTCGGGAACCTGGATCCAGCTCTAATTGATGATAGCCCCATTTCAGATCAATTTTTGAGAATACCTTACTGGTAGTTAGTTCTTGAAGTATTTCCTCCACTGTTGGTATAGGGTGTCGTTCTCTAATTATAGCTTCATTGGCCATTCTCATGTCAACATATAGTCTTATGTCACCCTTTGGTTTGGGCACAATCACTACAGGACTGACCCATTGTGTCGAATGTTCCACTGGTTCAATAATGTCTTGTTCGATCAATTCTTTAATTTTGGCTTCGACTTTCCCACGAAGTCCAAACGGAGTTCGGCGCATTGGTTGTGCCTTGGGTTTGACCGTTTCATCTACCGCTAGCTTCAATTGTCGACCTTTCAGCTTTCCTACTCCTTGGAAGACTGCGGGGAATTCTTGCTTCATATCCTCATATGACTGAATTGAATTGACACAAGCTCCAATATGAAGTATTGCCAGGTCTTGCGCTGTACTCAGCAATGGTTCTCCCCTCTCTTCTATGACCATAAACTCTGCTTCGGTGTACTTATCTCCAGCTTCAACAGTTGCAGTAAAACATCCAATGGTCTGCAATGGCTTGGTTGCTGTGTATGGATACAGTTTCTTGGAACACTTCTTTGAGGTACAGATGATCTTTTTCCTTTTCAACTTCTCCTATAAATGTCGATCAATCACATTACTGTCACTGCCTGAGTCTACAATGACCTGCACTGTCACTCCACCAATGATCACTGGAACCTTCTCATGACGTACTTCATTCAACGTAAATTGGTAACAACTCTGTTCCTCCTGGGTATCATCATCGTCACCGTCTATCTGGCGAATGGTATCTTTCTTTCCAGGATACTTTCCTTTCCCCCAGGCTTTGCCTTTGGAAGTTGAACTCTTCCTCTTCTGGTCTGCATTGGATTTGCTTTTGCACTTCTTTGCAAAGTGGTCCTTACCTCCACACTTTCTACAAACTTTGCCTTTGGCCGGGCAATATGGGTCTTTTCCAAAGTGACCTCGGTTTCCACATCGATAACACTCCACGTCCTGTGTCAGCGTATATCTTGGCTGGTTATGGCGATGTGAGAGCCTCTTAGTTTGCTGGCTTGAGTTGTCTTTCAGGGTCATGGTATGAAATTGCCCTTCAACAGCCTCTAATGCAGCAGCAATAGCTAAAGCATCGGTGATTTCCAACTCACTCCCTCTTTCCAGTAGACGTCTTCTGAGTTTATCTGATCTACAGTGCTGTACGACTTGATCCAGTAATTGGTTGTCCAAATCAGCTGGCATGTAATTGCATCCAACAGCTAGCTGGCGTAGTCTCGTCACGTACTGAGCAATTGTCTGGCCATCTTCTTGTCTCGTTCTCCGAAACAAATGGCGTTGAAATGTAGCATTCGGTGTCACTACATAGTGTGCATTTAATGCATCTACCGCTTTCTGGTACTCATCCTTTCTTCCAGTATTCAAAAGTGTTTTAAATGTTGCCCGAACTGAGGGTCCTGCGGTGAAAAGAAGTAATGCCCTCCTCTGCACTTTTTGTTCAACTGTAACGGTATCTAGAAATAGGCCACGACTGTCAGCGTAGGATTCAAATTCTTCCAGCCATGCCTTCCACTTCACACTTACAGTGCTTGCATCACCAGTCGGGTCAAAATGAGCAATTCCACTATGTGTTAGAAAGTCACTGTCTGCACCAGCCATGAGGAAATATTCCAGCCCCAAAAGTACTGAGTCGCAGAGAAAATTCTTATCACCTTGAAGTTGTCTGTAAACCTCTGTAATCTTGTTTAGTCTTTAATTTTCTTCAAGCTTCTTTCATCCTCGTCGCCAATGTCACATTTGTGGCCCGAAATGTGAAGTTAATAAAACATTAAACACAAGTTTATCAGGTAAACTTCTCCGTTGTCTTTATTTTCCCGTTTCCATTTGTTCTCCTGCTTGTGTTCTTATCTCTCCCTCATACCACGTGACTTCCGGTACATCTCATACATATTCATTATCATGACAGTTTGCAGTTAGCAAACTTTAAAAATTATTATAGAGCAGCACAATTAAGGTATTTATCAGATTTTTATCACACAAGGGAAAAACCAGATTGGACCAAGACAGAGCTAGATAAAATAGGGGAGAAGGTACCAGAACATATAGTTTATAAGTGGGATGAAAAACTGGTGCAATATAGAAGTTCACCAGTACTGCACCATTTACTCAACATATGGAAGAAGATTGCCGTAGAAAGGTAAAAAACAAATTACCAACTACCAAAATTATTATTGACGCCAAATCAACGAATCCCCTTCACAATAGATAACCTTTCCTTTAGAGAATGGAGAGAAAAGGAATTAAAAGAATAGAAAATTGTTTTTTGGGAAATAATTTATTAACATTTGAACAAATTAAGTACAAATATGGAATAACTCACGGTACAATGTTTGCATACCACCAACTGAAAACCTACTTAAAAGACAAATTGGGAAGCAGACTGAGGTTACCAGAAGGAAGCAGCTTTGAATATATGATTACAGAAACAACGATAATAAAAAGATTTATAACAAACATATATATCAAGCTGCAAGAGAAGGAAAATTATGAAATCATTTATAAACCCAAACAAAAGTGGGAAAAAGATTTAAACATAAAGAGAATAAATGAAATATGGGAAAAGTTATGCTCTGGAACCATAAAAAATATAATAAACACGAGGTTACACATGATACAATATAATTGGTTACACAGGCTATATATCACGCCCCAAAAGTTAAATAAATGGAATCCAACATTATCAGATAGATGTTTTCACTGTAGGAAAGAAACGGGAACAACAGTACATGCAATTTGGGCATGTGAGAAAGTGAAAAGGTTTTGGGAAGATCTAAATCAGGTATTAAATAGAATCACAAAAAGCAACATACCAAAAAATCCAGAGATCTTTCTTCTCAGTAATATAAGAAGTAAAGAATTAGGCCTCAAACTGGATGAAGCGCAAAAAAGATTTATTATGATAGCCTTAGCTGTAGCAAAAAAATATATAATGTCAACTTGGAAATTAGAAGAGAGCCTGAGAAAACAGCAATGGTACATAGAAATTAATAAATGTATTCCATTGGAAAAAAATAACATATAATTTAAAAAATAAAGTCACATTATTTGAACAAATTTGGGAACTGTATATGGAACACAACAGAGAAGGCCTACCACGGACCTCCACCCCCTAAAATGATAAAATGAGAAGAAAAAATTACCTGACCCAGTGTATAAAAGTAGATGACACAATTTTCTTGTTTATTTTCATTGTGCGATGACATTGTTTAATGGGTTTATTGTATTGTATATGTTGAACGTTTAATGGGTTTGGAGGGGGGTGGGAAGGAGGGAGGGAAGGTAGGGGGGAAAAAAAGGGGAGAAAATGCCACTGTGTATATTTAAGAGGGAAACGTTTGTATGTATTTTGATTGATATGGTTCACAGTGTAAAAAATTTAAAACATTTTTTAAAAAGACCTTTGCCTTCTTCTCCACACGCTCTTGGCGAATCTGCATTCTGCACAAAGGTGGGCAACTATCTCCTCTCTATCGCATTCATCTCCGAGATAACGTGTTGTCGGTGATGTTCCAGTTGTACACGAAATATCCGACTGGGAGTGCTCCTCTCACTTCCAGACAGGCCAAGTTAGGGAGCTGTGGTGATGAGGCATTCTGCCAGATGATTTGGTCTGTCAGCTCAGGGAATCACTTCGCCAGGTCCAGCGAGTCCTCAACTCTGTTTCTGCAGGGTGTTTTGGGCTGACTACTGCCTGATGGGCTCGTGATCAAAGGTGTTACTCTGGAAGATTTTTCCACAAAAGATAGGTGATGTGGCAAAGTTCAGCTGACTAGGACATTTTAAAAATATATATATATTAGGCATTCATCACAGTAACAGGCCATTTCGGTCCACAAATCTGTGCTCCCCTATTTACACCCAATTAGCCTACACCTCAGTAGGTTTCAAACAGTGGGAGGAAACAGGAGTCCCCGGGGAAAACCCACGCAGACACGGGGAAAAAGTACAAACTCCTTACATTCAGCTCAGGATTCGAAGCCTGGTCCCGATCGCTGGTGCTGTAAAGGCATTATGCTAACCGCTAAGCCAACTGTGCTGCAAACATTGCACGGCAATGGGGCCAGGCCCATCCTTCCCAACACCTGGGACAAGTAGAACCTTGGCGACACTTGGCACCCTCATACTTTGGTTCCACGCACAGCCCGATGCAGCCACACACACAAAGGTGGTCACCAGGATGAGGGCTACGTCGGGTAAGCCCTTTCCCCCATTGTCTGACAACTTGCACATGGCGAACTGTCAGACCCTCTCCATCATGGATCGCTATATGAACAGAAACCTTCTCTGATGATTGCTAGACCGCAAGTGCAGGGAATGGGCCACACCTGTGCTACGTACAGCAGTCCCAAGAGCACCTTGCACCTGATGACCAAGTTCTTCCTTGTTATTGAGAGGGAGTGTCACACCCACAGACCCAATTTCGAGTGGACCCTTGCTATCCCCTGTGACCAATTCTTGCATGCCTTGGTCCCTCCAAACTAGATCCCCTACACCTTCAGATATTCAGATCTGACTGAAGAAGATGGTGAACCAGTCAGACCAGATACTGAAGAGCATTGCCTCACTCTTGTTCTGATTTACCTTGGCACCTGATACAGACTCAAACTGGCCAGAGATGCTGATCAATCTGCGGACCGATAATGTGTCGGAACAAAAGACAACGACATCACCCATGTAAAGAGAGGCCTTGACCTGAGTACCTCCACTGCCTGGCAATGTCATTCCTCTTCTGCCCTCGTCCTTCCTGATGGATTCAGTGAAGGGCTCTATGCAACATGCTAATAGGACAAGAGAGAGTGGGCGACCTTGCTTCACTCTAGACTTAATGGGGAAGCTAACGGTTTTCCTCCCATTGATTTGGACTGTGCTACAGATGTCTGTGTAGAGCAGTTTAATCCAATTTTTGTTTCCCTCCACAAAATGTATTTTGGGGAGCATGTCATTCATGTGCAATATCCAACTGAAGGCTTTCTCCTGGTCTAAGCTGATCAGGCAGGTGTCCACCCCACTGATCTGCACTTGGGTGCAGGTTTGCTCTTTCCGTGCTAACCACTGTCTGATGGCAGGAACTTTGATGATGTATATCACTACTGTATTCCAGCAGAATCACATTTGTGTGGATGTGGAAACACATTTTACCTAGGGAGAGGTTAGTCCAATTCTCCAGTACACTTTTATAAAACTCTTGTTTTGAACAATAAAGTTTCTAAGATATTTAAAAATGTGTTATCATTGAGAATATGGGAATTGATGGCTAGGCTAACATTTATCACCCATCTCTCTGAAATCTTGCTCTCTTTCTGCCCAAATGTCACCACTTTGTTGTTACAGTCAAGCTTGCTGAGGCAGCGCAGAAGATGGTGCAGAATCAGCCACATTGTTGTGGGTCACAGAGACCTGGCCAATTAAAGAAGACTTTACCATCACTGTCACTGAAACTTTATTGTAACAGGCACCAAGTTCACTACTACACATTTCTCACTTGCCGTGGTGGTATATGGGCTTTGTTTCCCCTCACCACCATTTAGTTCAACCTTCTGCTTAGCCCAGCTGCAAAACCACTGCACCACCATTTTGATTGATGCAACATCCAGGCAGCATGGTTAACATAGCAGTTAGTGCAGTGGTGTTGCAACACCAAGTCAGGACTGGGGTTCAAATCTGTAAGGGGTTTGTACACTCTCCCCTCGTCTCCATGAAGGGGTATGGTGCATTGTCGTACAGAAAGTAGACACAAGACTCAATCAACAGCTGCAGTTAGCTGTGCTGGCTCCGAGTGACTGACCTTGAGGGGCCGGTTGTGGCTTTATATCCTGGTGGCAGCCGGCCAGATTGGGGCTTGGTCCATTCAGGTCAGTTGGCTGACAGCCGGCCAGGTGTTGTCTTGTCCTCCAGTGCTCATCCTGCAGGCACACAGGTCGCCCCCTGCAGTAGGCTAGTGGTGTATCACCACAAGGGGGCTCTGGTTTCTTCCCACCATTCAAAACTTAGCAGGGGTTGTAGGTCATTTAAATGTCATTGGGCAGCTTGGGCCGAAAGGGCCTGAAACCATTGCTGTATGTCTAAATTTAAATTTAGCATGTCTCATCCACTGGTTGTAGATACAATTACATGAGAGAAACTGATTTTGTGATCATTGATTACTTGGTGTATAAGCTATTAAGTGCGGAGAGATCATTCTGTTTACCAGTCTACACTTGGGGTCAAGCACTGTTTAGCTCAGAAAAGATGTCGTCTTTATTGTTATCACTTTCAGTGGTTCTCTAATTAGTGAAGGAAACTTTCCTTCTGTTATTGGTAGTTTTGCTGATGAGGGATAATTAGACTGACAATTTCTAGCTGGAATTAACCTTTTTATTTTAAAGGGTGGTTGCAAAAGTGTAATCAATTCCAATTCCTTTGAACTGGTGTGAATTTTTTTCTTGAAGAATGTTGATGCCAAGCTGACTCAATCTATTTGATGTTTTTTTTAAAAAAAAGTAAATATGACGGTAGCTGAACTCCTGAATTCACAGTTCATTAATTAAAGGAAAGATGCACTGAGTCGTTCTCTGGCCTGGACCCATCTAAAAGCAGCTGTAACTTATACATTCTTTTGCTTCAAGCGTTTACCAAGTACATGTTTATTTGTTATCCAGTACAAAACATGTGTTCAAACATGGCACATACATACTTCACTCTCAATATATGTTCACAAAGTAAATATTCTTAATAAAAAGTAGAGTCATGCAGTTATTTTCAGCCACTGCCCGTCGGGAGAAGCTGTTCCTCAGCTTGGTGATTCTCGTTCTGATACCACTGTATCTCTTTCCTGATGGGTATGGAGGGGGTCCTCACTGATTTTTGCAAGCCCTCTTTAAACAATGATCCCAGTGAATCGATTGGGAGAGTGGGGGTGGGGGGGGGGAGGGGGAGATGTGAACACAGTTTAAGTGCTTTCAGGTGGCCAGAATACCCGAATGTAAAGCCGTCCAAAATACCCAAATATGGCCACCTAAAAGTGGAGAACCCTGCCCCGAGGAGCACTTACCTAACCCTCCTCGTGGAGGTTTATTCTCCGGCTTGGAGTGCTCCCCCCTAGGCACCTGAAAGCAGTAAGGCAAAACGGCTAGCAGCTTTCAGGTGCCTAGCAATGGGCGGGCTGTTGACGGTCAGCTGGCGACCCGCTGACAGCCACCCATCCCACTGCCAATAGCGGGTGGCCAGTGTGGGACTTCGGGCCCCTGACGTCTCGCGCCGGCCGCTCCAGCCCTGTAGTCCCGCGCTGGCCACTATTTGGTGTCGGTTTATAGAGAATGAGGAAGGCTTGTTAGTTGCTGTTAATCTTTCGCATTGATTTTTGTATTCTGGAGAGAGTTCTACATGAGTATCTCTCAACTTAAACCTGATAAACCAAAACCCGCAGAAATTCTGTCGTAAATTATCATTGATCAAGAGCAAAGGATACATCAATAGGGAGCAATGCGCAGAGATATTGTCCTTGTGAAAACAAACCAACAACTCTTTTGTGGACGACAATTAAAGTTTATTTCTTTTCCATTGTTTTCATGTAGTGCTGCTACAAGATGCTCCATAAACAAGCTGTGACTACGGCCACAGTCCACAGGAGCCGTGTTTCGCTCGGACGCAGCTCTCTTTCAGCCAGCACGTTCAGGTGACAGAAAGGCTTCTTCTCCATGGCCTCCTGAACGTCCCAGCTGCACATCCCCAGCTGTGTCTGCCAGTACATTATCTGCGTCCGAGCACCTGAAAGCAACTAGTGATTCTCTGTGCCACATTTATGGTCCTGTGGATTGACCACCAATCCGATGCTCTGCAGCAACTCTGTGATGCAGCCGGCCAAAACGCTCTCGATAGAGCTCCTGCAGAAAGTCGACCAAATGGTGGCCGGTAGCCTTGCCCGCCTTGGCCTTCTCAGGAAATGCAGTCTCTGTTGGGGCTTCGTGACAAATGAGATGTTATGTGTCCACTTCTGAAGTGGACTCTGAGGAACCTAGTGCTTTCCACTCTCTCCACTGCCAATCCCTTAATGTGCAGTGGAGGATGTTGGTCCCTGGTCCTCTTGAAGTCCTTTGACCTGTCCTCATTGAGACTTGGGTTGTCACTCTCGCACCGTATCACGAGATTTTTCACCTCTTCTCTGCAGTACAGCTCGGCTACTGATGAGGCCACCTGCCTTTTGTCATCTGCAAACGATGACTCTGTTGGAGCTGGCGTTTCAGTCATGAGCACCTTCCTCATAAAAGTTGTTATGCTCTTTTAAAGCAAATACAAAGAAAACACTGGGGACACTGTATCTGTGGAGCTGATGTTTCAAGTGAAAGACTTTTCATGAGGGCAAGAGAAAGAAAGAAAACCACTTGGCTTTAAATTGCTGAAGGGTTGGGAGGAGATGGTTAGGATCTCCAATAGGAGGAGGCCAGGATTGCACAGGCATGAGCTGTGGATGGTCATTCCTGTTAATCAGTTATTGAAAGAAGTAGTTTCAGTGCATTTCTGTATTCCTCAGACACTTATTTCCAGACAGAAGTTGCCTTTCCTAATAACCTTCATGATATTAAAATCCTCCTTGAATTCCATATGAAGTCATATCTCAATGAAACATTTCTTGACGTGTTTTCTACAAACATGCCTTTCATCTTTGAAAGCAATTTCTCCTCAGACATGTATTTCAGTCCAGTCTGCTTCTATTCCAACAGTTTTATTAACTCCTCCAGCCACTTCGTCATCAATTCCACCAATCAACAAAATTAATTTAATTTATTCTTCTGGTCAAGTCACAATAGCAGTGTAATATAATATAAACAATATCTAACCACATTAGAAGAAAATTAATTTCAAACAGAAGGAATGATCTGCAGCTCCCTATAATCAAATATTGAATCATTTTCACTCCTTGTTGATGCAATTCTGTTTTTGAGGATTTTATTTCTCTTTTCCAATGCTTTTGAAATATTGTTTTTTTTTGTGTGTCCTGATATCTTGCCAAGAGAGTAATGATTCATGTGTAAGCATTGACTCCAAGCTGGTTCATTAGTTGCTGGGGTGGAGAGAGGAGAGTGTCTTAGATTGGCAGAAATCGTGACAAATTTAAGACCTGGATTGAACCATTTGCCCCATTGTACCTGTAATGGTCAAAAAAAAAAGCAGTTGCCAATGTAATTCCACCTTCCAGTATTCCTCAGAACCTTTGACATCAAGAACCTATCAATCTCTTCATTAAGTACGCCCTGGCCTTCACATCTACTTGCGGCAACAGATTCTACAGATTCGCCACTCGCTGCCTAAAGAAATTTGTCCGCATCTCTGTTCTTAGTGGACGCCCTTCAGTGTGAAGCTGTGCCATCTTGCCCAAAACTCTCCTACCGTGGGAGGGAAGTGACACCTACCCTGTTCATGCCTTTCAATGTTAAAAATGTTTGAGAGGTTCTCCCCACCCCCACCCCCCCCCCCCCCCCCCCCCACCACCATTCTCATAAATTCCAATGAGTACAGGCCAAGAGCTGTCAAATCCTCCTCGTGACATAACTCTTTCATTCCTGGAATCATCCTTCTGAACCATCTCTAAGGTCAGACGACATCCTTCTGCCTGTTCCCCAATTTATTTCTGAGATGAGGGATAGGGGAAATTCTACAAGGAGAGATGAAGCAAACTTTGGAATTGGGAAGAGGTGACCACATTAAGAGATACAAAATTCTTAGGGACCATGACACTATAGGTACAAGGATGGAATACCTCCAACCAGGGCTCACTGGATCAAATTAAGCGTTTGGTATTTCAGAACTGAACAAAGGATTTTTTTTAAACCGGGAAGAATTTTCTGCTAGAGGTCTAAGGAAAAAACAGGATGTGGGATTAGTACATAAAGTGGTTTTGAACAAACAATTAGGAAGGCTAAAAGGCCTATCTACACATCCCTTGTGCAGTGCATGTAAACTATACTTAGAATATTAAAGCTTGCCAATTGATTGGTAAGAGCCTTCTCATTGGTGCAATTACTCTTAATTATGAGTATACGTTTAAAAGTATGGGGACTCTGTCCTATCCCTTTGAATCACAGATGTAAGGACTTGGTTTTTGTTTCTCTCTGCTTTCCATATAACCGTTTACAGCACGGAAACAGGCCAGGTCGGCCCTTCAAGTCCGTACCGGTTCACTTAAATAACTCCACCCATTGGAGATTGTAGATCCATTGGAGATTGTAGATCCATTGGCAATGATCTTCCAGAAATTGATAGACTCTGGAGAGATTCCAGAGGATTGGAAGGTTGCCAGTGTGGTTCTTTAGCAAACATCTCCAGACACTAGAACTCAAATACAGTGCTTTCAACTGTGAGCTGTTGGCCTTGAACCTGCCAATGTGACATATCTGGTACATGTTAGAAGGAAGGGTTTTTGTCACCTACACATACCACAAGCCACTGACTCATGCATTCAGGAAGGTCTCAGACCCATGGTCGGCGAGGCAACAATGACACCTCTCCTACATTTCATTTTTGTTTTTTGCTTTCTGTATTTCTCTTGCATTGAAATTACAATTCGAGCTCCCCCTTCCCTCCGATTTAGTTAGGGGAAACTCTCAGTTGCCCTGCTCACCTGGGTCTCAGCTACCAAATGCCAGGAACTTGCAGTGAAAATTTATGAAGGAAATTTAACAAGCAAAGCTAATGAACAGGAGTAAAATTAAAATTCTGGCTTGTGGCTATCAACTGTTTAAAATATCCAGTACTCAATTATTAATAACTCTATCACACAAGTCATTCAACTCTGAGTAATCAGTGTGATACAGCTGTATTCTCAAATTACAGGCTTGCTCTGTAATTACACTACATCTCATTTGGGATCCACACTACTCAAATTAAACAGCATTGTGGCTAATATAAAAGAGATTTTGCTGGACTTTAGTTAATGCATTTTCTGCCTTGGAAAGTTGTTTCACTCTTTATCATTGGTCCCTCGTACCTTTTTATTTAAAAAAATGAGCACTATCTTGTCCTTCTTCCATCAATGAAAGATTGTTTTTGAGATATTTAAACTTGAAATCCTGGTTCGTGACTTGAGAGTCAAGAATCCAAAGAATTTATGTATCTCGACGGAACTTAATGTGATTTGATGATTTATGACTTTTTAAATATATATTTGAAATGCAAGTCCCATGTTGTCCATTTCATTATTGTGAGGAGGAGAGCTAAAACCAATGTCATTAAGCACTTTGCCATAACAGTATTCCCTGGGTCTCTCAAATTAATGGGATTTATTTTCTAATTATGTGAGGGTTTCTGATTATTCTTGTTCCTTTCAGTTTGATTAAGACAACTAATCATTTAATCATGAACGTTTAATTTAATACAGAGAATATTGTTCCATCTGGCCAGGGTCGTAAAGTCAGCAAAAGGAGTTTGTTTCCTGCGCAAATAATTTCTCTCTGAATTTGTTGCACAGTCGGCACCAATTAATAGCTAAAACATAGAATTTGGGTGTATATGGAGGGAATGAGCAAAGTTATTCTTTTAACATCTACTGCAAATAACAGAAAGAATTTGATTTTTTTAACTGAAAATTAAACACATTGACCTACAAGTTCAGACACACAGAACTCCTTCAGTGACTTGCATAAAATAGTTCCATATTTTCTTCAGTAGAAAATTTCCATGTTGAATTGCACCACTCCAGAAATGCAATCAATATGCTTCCATGTACCGATGATGCATTTTCTGTGTTGTGTGCATTCCAAATGGCAGCATTCTCTGTGCCGCATTCACTTAGACTGTTGCTGGGAAGGTCAGTCCATACAGAGTCTCATCACCAACTCGTCTCTGGCCCACTCCCACACACAAACCAATCAACTCTGATCCTCATCCTACTGAGGCCATGATGAAGGAGCTCTTTTTATTCCTTGACCCTTCTCTGTGATCCCTCCCATGCCCCTCACCGTTGGCCCCAATACACAATGCATATTTATCTTGGAGGAAATGCTTCACAGCCATACCACCCCTGGTTCACATTTGGAGGCAGGACAGGGTTTTTGCAGGCTTTGGCAAGGAAGATCTTTATTAATAGTCGGATTGGTAATGAGGAGGGATGTTAGAGAACATGATGCCTGTGATATGAGGAAGGACATTGAGGAGCATGTTTTAATGGAGTGAAAGGGAACTTTTCTGCTCTTGTTGCCCCTTGAATACTTGACTTTTAGTTCCTGAGGAGCTCGAGTCTCCATTTCAGTGCTGAGTTTTCCAGCACCAAGAAACTTGTGAAACAAGAAATATGTTCACAAGAGTTTAACCTTTCCACTGTGATATCTGCAGATTTCAGTATCTGCAACATTAAGTTGCATGCACAATGTGATAGTTTCCAGTTTAGACAGATTGTTTTCTACTGGTACTGGGAGAAATGATATTTAGTCCAAAAGAAACCTGATGACGTGAGACTAATGCCACTAGAGATATAAGAAAAAAAGAAAAATTGCTTCATTTTTTTAAAACCAATTCTCAAAATGCCAAATTCTCTGCAGAAAATGGTTCTATAGCATCAGTCTGAAAGCTGTCATCCCATTGTTGCAAGTCATTGTGAATACACAACACAGAAACACAAAGAAATCTTCCGTAGAAGGTTGAATAAAGCAAACAAGCTTTCTTAAACCACAGGACCTGTACCTGGCCTTTAATTCTGGCAAGAATGTTGGGGATAATCCAGATCAGTAACAGCATCTCCCAAAACCATCACACTGACCACGGGGGGTGGGGGGGTGCAGGGCTGTATGCCAAGTCCACTGCTGTTCACTCTGCTGACCCATGACTGTGCAGCTAAACATGGCTCAAACCATATTATCAAGTTGGCTGACAACTTAACTGTGGTAGGCCGGATCAGTGAGAATGATGAGTCAGTTGCTAATAGACTGGTGCATGGCCAACAACCTGTATCTAAATGTTACAAAAGCAAAAGAGATGGTTGTTGACTTCAAGAGGGGGACCACACTCCATTGACCATTGACAGCTCCAGAGCATCACAAGCAAACGTTCCTGCAAGTATACTGGTCCCCCTCCAGTAAGCCATCCCTCCAGAACAGGTCCCACATTCCCTGGAATGTGATGCCCTCCTTCCTGTACCATCACCGTAGCCACCAATTAAACTGCACTATCCTCCTGTATATAGCCTGATTACCATGTGGGACGGTAGTAATTGTGAGATCACAACTCTGGGGGTCCTTTGCTTTAACTTGACACCTAACTACCTAAACTCACTTAGTAGGACCTTGTCACCCTTCCTCCCCACTTTATTGGTCCCTCTGAGGGGGCCATGACATCTGGCTGATTGCTCTCTGCTTGAGAATGCCATGGACTCCATCCAAGACATCCCTGACCCTGGTACCTGGCAGGCCACATACTACATACCATGATGAGTCTCTCTCTCTCTCATCCACAGAACCTCTTTTCCATTTTCCTAACTATTGAATTCCCCTATCGTTGCAGCTCTCCTCTTCTCCCCCTCTCCCTCTGAGCCACAGAGCTCGACTCTGTGCCAGAGACCTTACCATTGCAGCTTTCTCTGGCAGGTCTTCCCCCTCAATACTATCCAAAACAATAAATGTATTAGTGAGGGGAGAGCCACAGGGGTACCTATGCCCTTTACCTTTCTGACAGTCACCCAGCATCCTAGTGTGAGTGCCTTCCTGTAACACTTGTCCATCATCCCCTCAACATCCCAAATCATGCGGAGTTGCTCCAGCTCCCTAACGCCGTCTGTAAGGAGATGTAGTTGGATGCAGGTGCAGTCACCACTGCTGCAGCAGTAAGCAGGCACAAAACTCGAGAAGGACTGTACAACAGGCCTTATTCAGTTAAAGGTCTCTGCTACAGTGGTAGCTATACTGGTAATTCCTGAGTGACTGGCTCAGGAGGGGCCGTCTCAGGATTATATCTTGGGTTGTTGATTGACAGCCGGCCAGGTGTGGTCTCTCCTCCGGTGATCTTCCTGCAGTAGGCTGGTGGTGTATCACCACAATCAGGGACCCTGATTTCCCACAGCATACAAGAGGAGCATCCCCCCCCGCTGTCCTGGCTGCCGTTACAACTGCTCATTCTGTGCAGTAAGAAAGAGGCCTTAACTGGCCTTGCCTGCTCTTACTGTGCCTTCTTATTGAAGCCTTTTTTTTAAATCTGTTGGGCTGAGTTTTTTTTTACTGCCAATACCTGGACCACTTCAGTCTCTGTTCACTGAAGCCTCGTGAGCTAAAGTCCCTACTCTTACACTCGTGGGTGCTCCACTTGGTTACTGGGTCTACCCCTTCAGTAATCTCCTGCCACTCCGAGTCTCGGTCCTGCACTCCAATTAAAAGACAACTCCAACAAAGGTCCTGCCACTCGCAGCTTCAGTTATCTCATTTGTCATATATAACAAGCTAATTTCTTCACAATGTTTATGCATCAGCAATTAGATCAAACCATACTGAACAATCCAATAAATGCATTGTAAGTTTAGTGCTTTTATTAGTTGTAACAATTCAGTGTGACCTTAGAAGACCAGGTGTGAAAGAAATTAATTAAAACTTGTCCTTCAAGAGTGCAGGCGAGACCTAAAGAAGTTGCAATCAGTCAGGTTATGGCTGAAAGTTTATAAGCACATGAGTGGAGGGGAAGAAATAATTTCAAAGACAGACACAATAATATCCACTGGGAAATGGAAAACATTTGCAGTAAAATTTACATCACTGATCTAATACTGTTTTTTTTTTTAATTTTTTTTTTCACACCATAAATCACATTAGCCATGATATACACTTTTTCTTTTTCACAGTTCTGTGTCTCTGTCATGGACACTCATGCAATGAAACAGCATGTCAAATCTACACCTCCTAACATAAAAATTTTTGTGTTTGTAGTTCCTTGGCAGACACAAAGGAAATGAGTCCAGTCAACCAGTGCAAAACAGAACTGGCGATGCTGCGCTGAAAAATGTTTGAAGTATTAATAACTGAAGAGATGAAAACTAATTTTAGAATAGGTTCAATATTAAATATAAAATGCAGTTTGAAAGAGTGCAGAATTCACCATGTTTTCAAATATTTTTGATAATTTTCAAGTAAAACGATCACTAGATCTAGTCAATACATATCTATTAAATGTATTACACATCAAAATGTTCTTTTCTTCTTTGGCTTGGCTTCGCGGACGAAGATTTATGGAGGGGTCTCTGCTTGAAGTTTTCTTCTGGGCAGATGAAATATTTGATCAGTCTGCAATCTCTTTTTTTACTGTCTTGTTTGGCGAATGTAGAAATTATCCCAATTTTTCTGGATTGAATATATGCCAGAAATTTTGAAGCATCTCGTATTGATTATGTGAGAAAACCAGCTTACTTTTCATTCTAGGTTTTACACTGTCCCGTGCAGAGTTCTTTATGTGGCTTTGATTGGGGCTGCAACTGCCTTTAAAAAAAGCTGCAGTGTAGTTGCATTTTGAAAGTCGTCCATTGCTGGTTCTTCAAATAGTAGCACCTTGTAGTTTACCAATCGGTGTCCTTGAACTCCATTCATTGATTTAAATTGAAACTGGACAGAGTATGCAAACTGCACAGCAAAGGGTCTGAAATATTTTAGTTGACCTATAAGAGCGCTGATGAAGAAATGTTGATCCTGCAGCTAACCCATGCTCAAGACCCCACTTCCCATGATGCCCCCCTCCTTCTGGAGGAATGGCCATTTGGGACACTGACCTTGTGGACAACTTGATATTGGCCATTCCTCCAGAAGAGCTGCTGTCTCTTGGCTCCAACAACAGGTTGAATAGTGTCCTCCAGTGCTGTCTCCCTGTGATCATGAGGCCTTCCTGGTTCCCCCTACATATCAAAGATATGTCTTCTGGACAGTAATGATCCTTGCTATTGTATGCATCTGAAACCTAGGACGTCTGTAGTTGGCACCTCAAGGCACTCTATCTCCGTAAAATCATCAAAATAACCTCCATCTCTCAGCCCAACATGCCCAGCTCCCTTCCGCATCATACATTGTGTGCTTCAACACAGACCCTCGGAGCAAAGACTTTGTTCTGAACCTCGTTTTAGGAAGAGATTGCCAGACAGAAATACATTCGAGGCTGTACTCCATTCTCGGGAATCTTGATCGGGGGCAGCTCAAAGGAAGAAGAAGCACTCGGGATGGTTTTGAGAATTTCAAGTCCAGGCATCTGGAGCTTAGCGTGGCCTTTCATTACCAACAAAAAGAGTGCACCACTTCACAAACGATTCCTCTTCCCACTCCTGCCCCATCTGTGGTTCGTGTATTGACCTTATTGGTCACCCGAAATTCCATAGAACTAGAGACCACTGAGGAGTTCACTCTGGTTCTGTGGATTTTCATGACCACGTCAGGAGAATTCTCTCTTGGCACCACACAGCTTGCTGGACACTTCTAAGTTGATCAAAGTGACAATGCAGGCAGTATAGTTTGATTGGCTGATCACTCGGGGGTTAAAACTCAACATCTGTAAACATGAAAAAGCCAAACACACTTTTGAAGTTGTGACCATTTAAAATCCATACTATGTACAGAAAAAGCAGGGATAAATTTTTTAAAAGTCCATTTTTTTTGGTGCTTTTGACCTGAACAGGAATGATGTTTCAGTGTGTTGGCAGATGGCATGAAGTTCAAATTATTTGCTTTTCTCCAGTTCATGTATATTCATTTGAGTCATTTTCAGTAAACAAGAATACATTTGATCTCTCCATTGATTTCCAGTTATTAAATATCCCTTTAGCTATTTAATATCTGCATTAGATCTGCATTCACATAATTATGTTCAGTAAGTGTTGATATTACTGCATAAATCACTGTACTTCATTAATTAGCACTCATTAATTCCAATACATTTCCAGATTGTGACTGTTTGCTTCATGACATTTTTTTGGTTATATTTGCAAGTTAACTTTTTCAACAGTGAAAGGGAGATAACCAAGAAAAAAACAAAACTTTATTTGCAGATTGCCAAATGATTTACAGCTTGCCCACATCATTGTGTGTAAAACCACATTTGGGATTAAGTTTGGCTACATGATAACCCAGTAAATCTCAGAGATTTGTGGGTTTGAGTGTCATTCCTGACATCCAAAGACAAAAATGGAGGCCAACTCTCTTCTGAGGGGGTGCTTTCAGGTCAGAGATACCAATTTAAAATAATGCAAGATGTAAGTGAAATTAGAATTTTTTAAAGTTTTATCCATTAGAGCTATTCTACCTCAAGTGTCTTAATACAGGTAATATATGCACCATGTTCTAAACGCATTTGGAATGTCCCAAAAGATGAACAGAACGATTTCTACTTGAATAGTTGATTACTAACATGAGCCAGTAAATTTTAATTTCTGCTTAAATGCTAGAATCAATTTGCCCTACTAACTCTAAGGTTATTTAAAGTTGATGATGCTTTAAGAGTTGTGTGAAATTGGAAACATAAATGTCATGAGTTAAAAGTAATGGTGTAGAAACCTCAGGATTTGAAATAAAAAGCAGTAAATCATCTCCATATAGGGATACTCTGTGTTCAATTGCACATCTAGCTATAACTTTGAATTCTCTACCCCAGGGGTTCCCAACTTTTTTGTTCCTTTGTACCCCTTGGGAATTTTTATAGGTTTCCGTGTACCCCTAAAAATTAAGGATAAAAAAAAACACGACATTGTGCAATCTGACTGCAGATTGCAACACTATGTATTGTACAGTAGTGGTTATTCTCTCAGACCCAATGTACCCCCTTAAAAAGTGCAAATGTACCACTGGGGGTAGAGGTACCCCAGATTGGGAACCCCTGCTCTACACTGTCGGAAAGCGACAGCTAAAGGTTCCAGTACTTTGTTTGCCCAATTTAGCCAGTATTCAGGTTATAAATTAAATTTACATAAGAGTGGACTTTTACCCTTAAAAGGATCTTTAGCAAGCTATTCTAATTTCCCATTTAAAATAGTGAAAGATCAATTCCAATATTTAGGAATTTCAATTACACAAAGTTATTAAAAAAATTAGTGGGAAAAAAAAGTAATGGTAAAGCATTTTGAGTTTTGTAATTTACTGGAGAGCAGAAAAGGTTGATAGACTTGCCTGATATCTTTTCCTGTTACTTTCAGAGAAAATAGTTGTTGCTGATGGCTTTAGATCTGAACATAGTAGGAATGTGATGTTTATGGGATTTGTTTCCAATGGATCTGTCCTCCTTCGACAGGCCAAATTTCTACAACTACATTGGGTTGTTCAAATGAGAACGTGATGGTCAGCAACTGTCATATTGAATAACATTTTGCGGAATAACTGTGAGCAGCCTCTCCCAAAGCCATGGTCGGTGGGTTCACAACTATTTTACCAGTGGGGCTCCATTCAATTCTAGGACAGAAGCCCAACATTTTAAAGGAGACAAATGGAAAGAAATGCTGCAAGAAATCATTTGCCACTATTTTCAATGGAGGGAAATGGCTGCAGAGATTTGAGTAAGATCTAATGCAGATTAATTTTAATTCTTTGTGTATTTTGAGGGAAATAGTGTGGCAGCTACTACGGTAGAGCTACTGAAATAATATAAAAACACGCACCAGACTAGTCAACTGAAGACTGCTACACGGCTACTACATCAACCCCCACCCCCCAAGAATTGTCACCGGAAATTAAAACACCAATTGCCATCTGGGCTGGGGGCATTGAATGGGTGCAGTGGGATCCATGTGGGCATGTTTGAGTCTGTCTACACTAAACAGCTGCGAATGAACCCCAATGTCCAAAGTAAACACAACTCCGTCCCTCTTAATCATGTGGAAAGGGCCTTCATGTGGTTGTCGTAATGGCGCTCATGGGACTTGTCTACGTGCAAAAACAAAATCAGCATCCAGGTGCTGTGGGGGCACATGTTGTTTAGGGGTTCCATGGCAGTTGGTAGGAACAGGTTTCCTGCTAGTGATACCACATTTAAGTTTCTGAAGGACGTTCAGGTCAGAGTTGGTTGTGAAATGAATGTCCCCTGGAACTGTAATTACTGTGCTCTAAACCATCTCTGTCGATGATGCAGACAAATCTTCCTTTGGAGCTGTGCAAATTCCCAGTAGAACCCATGGCAACTCATCGACCCAATAGGGACCAGTGAGTCGGGCCTTAAGTGCGGACTTTAGTTGATGGTGGAAACGTTACACAAGGCCGTTGGACTGTGAATGGTATGCCATGGTGTGGTGCAGGTGTGAGCCACAAAAGCACGCAAAAGCAGACCATAATGCAGAGGTGAATTGTGCTCCACCATCTGAAGTTGTGTGCGTTGGGACACCAAATCTAGAGATCCAATTGACGATGAACGCCCTAGCACATGTTTCAGTGTCACTGGATGGCAACAGGATGGCCTCTGGCCAGTTCATGGAACGGTCCACCACTGTTAGAATGTATCTCATGTTTTGAGATACTGGCAATGGCCCAACCAGGTCCACATGCACGTGTTCAGACCTTTGTACCGCTGGAAAAGGCTGAAGATGTGCCTTAGTGTGTGCTGAATTTTGGCCGTTTGGCAGGAGGTGCATGTCTTTCCTTAGTCCATGCCATACGTATTTGTCGATGTGAGCTTGACTGACGGTCTGATGGATGGATGAGACAAGCCGTGTATCTGGTCGTCATCGCCTCCATGATGGTAGCCCAAACCTTCCATCGGCCGCTGGAAGGTTTGAGCAGCATTTTTTCAATCCAAACAGTATTCTGAGGAATTCAAAAAGCCCAAAAGGGGTAATAATTGTTGTTTTAGGGATATCATCCTTATGGATAGGTATCTGATGATATCCTTTGACCAGATCAACTTTGGAAAAAATGTGGCAATGGTGTAGATGGGCAGCGAAATCCTGTATATGAGGAATTGGGTACCTGTCGGGGGTATTAACATCATTAAGCCTGCGGTAATCACCACAGGGTATCCATCCAACTGTCTTCTTGCATACCATGTGCAATGGTGATACCCAAGGACTGTTGGAGCATTGAATGATACCCAACTCCTCCATTGCCATAAACTCCGCCTTTGCCTGCAGCAGTTTATCAGGTGGAAGACGAGGAGCTCTGGCTTGAATCGGTGGGCCTGAAGTGTCTATGTAATGAGACACACCATAGGCTGTTTTTAAGGCATTGAAATTAGGAGTGAGAATATGGGGAAATCATTGAGCAGGGCAACATAGGCATTTTTGTGCAGCGTATGTACTCTGAGCTGGGAAACACTCCCTTTGCTGCGTGCCAGTGGGTATGTCTGAAAGGTAGTGGCATGAACCAATTTCTTCTGTTTCATGTCCACCATGGGATCGTAAAAAGTCCGCACCCAAAACTGGCTGAGCAACAGAAGCTAAGACACAATTCCAATGGAACATGGTCCCTCCTATTCCAATTGAGATCTATCTCGTGCCAAAGCTTGGAATGGTAGTTCCATTTGCCACTCGAAGAGCCAGGTGTTGTCATTTATGCGTTCTTTCAAAATAGGTAGGCAGGAGTAGACTGACCTCAGCACCTGTGTCCACAAGAAACTTGCGATTACCCACGCCATCTTGAAGATACAATAGGCCAGTATTTGCGCCAGCTGCCGAGGCCACTACTGGCAGCCTGCTCTTTTTGTTTCCCGCCTTTTTCCCATAATAGGTACAAGGCTGGACACATTTACCAATGGCGGTGGTAAAAACACCAATCTCGACATACGTAGGCACGTTCCTCCTTCTTTGATTGAACTGCAGATACAGGAGGCTCATAGGATGCCGGAGATGTATCTGCTGCCAAAACAGGCTGTATTTGAGCAGACTCTTGTGTAAGAGTACGATAGAGCCTGTCAGCTTCCTATGCTATGTCATGGGGATGTCAGAAATCCATGCCAGCAATGGGTATGGTGAGGCGAGCTGGCAGCTTTGATAGGAATAGGGTTTGAAAGATCAGGCAATGAGAATTACCATCCGCCAATGCAAGCATCTCATTTATTAGGTCCAATGGATTCCTTTCACCCAGGCCTTCCATGTTCAAATGCCGCATGCCATGCTCATGCCTTGTTAATTCCAGTATATCCAGGAGAAACTGGCAGAACCTGGTGTACTGGTTTTCCTCCGGGAGATTGGCAATAAATTCGCTTACTCGAGATGTGGTAGCAGCGTCCAACGCACCAACAACATGCCAGACCCTTTATGCCCCAAAGAGGAAACTGGGTTTCAGCCTGAATAAGCCAAACCCGAGGTTGATGGGTCCAGAAAGGAGGCAAGTGAAGACCAACTGCGTTAACTGCCACCGTGGCGGCCGCTGCTGCTGTAGCTGCGTCCATTATGATTGTAGACTCAGGCTTTGGTCGAATCTTGCAGTCGGGGTCACCAATTATAGCGGCTACTATGGTAGAGCTACTGAAATAATACAAAAAACACATGCCAGACCAATCAACTCGACTGATTTATTCAGGGTTTTCAGGCTTCTTTTATATACTGCATGTCCCAGGCTCCACGGGACAAGGTGGGGCGTCACTGTGAGACCGCCGCTGATCCACGGGACCGGCAGGTTTAAAGCTAGCCTTGTAAGTGTCCCGCGCCTTCCGGCAGGAGACTAAATGGCCCAACGTAGCGTTCCTCAGCACTCGGTATCTGTTGCGTGCGGTCCTGGCGAGTAGGCAGACGTTCACATTATGGTTCCACACGCCCGCAGAACCGCGCCGGTGACAGTTCACTTTTGAACATTTTGGCTTCCAGTGTTTCTCACCAGAGCAGTGGCTGCCTCTCCTCGAGGTAAGATCATCTGCAGTTGTCCCCTGATTGAGCCGAAAGCATGCTTGCAGCCTCTGGTGGCTCCCTCACCAGGTTCCACAGCTGTTATTAAACAATGTGGCAAACTTGTATTCAAAAAGCAAGTGCATAAGTGAAGGACGGAATTTAATTCCAAATGCAGAAGAGTCTGCAGGTACTGAAATCTGAAGCTAAGCAAACTGTGCCAGAGGAACTCAGTAAGTTAATGATTCAAGCCAAAACTAGTCCACTATTTGGTTTCAATGTAAAATTCATTGGTGAGTTTTTCAAACACTTGCAAACACTTTTGAGAATCGTCTTAATCTGTGATAAAAGCATGAAAGATCTACAACTCATTTAGTCAGTCTGATTTCAGCTTTGTACGATTTTTACAACAACATACATTCAGGACATCAGCACCAGAGCTTGAATCTCAAACACAGTAGTGACTTAAAACAGAATTTTCAATAAAAGAACAAATAGTATTGATTATGAAGCTGTTAACATAGAAGGATGTCCTAAACATAGTATTTACTTCATTTTGTTTTGCAACACCACAGCTTTGCACATCCGCTCTGCAGGAAAACCATAATCTTGGTCTTAATGTGCCTTTATCACTTCAGTTTCACATATGTTGCCTGCATTTTATTTTGCGTGGATGACATAACTGTGGAACTTTATTTTCTGGAAATAACAGCCAGATTTTCCTCACAAATGCACATAACAGATCACGTGGAGCTTGTGCAATGAAGGAATTCCCTCCAAGAAATGGATAGGGCAAGCAGCTTCTTTAAAAACGTACTGCTTCTCATTTGGCAAAATAAATGATTAAATAAAGGTTGTGTTCTGCTCCATATTTTCCTCTTACTCCCATTATCCTAAAAGTTCCTCTTTACCCCTTTTATTTTCAAAATTGACGCATAATTCGATAATGAGAAATGGGTTGAGAATATGGACACAATTTAGGAAATTGTTTAGCCTCAATAGTATATCTCTCTTGCCAGTTCTATTACAGATGATAATCTTTTTCAACCTTCTCTGTTGGATGCAGGATTTAAGGAATGGCTTAGATTAGGCATTTTTAAAAATTGCAGAGATTTTTATTCAAAATAATTTTGCTTTTTTGAACAATTGAAAGGTCAATTCTAACTTCCCAATAGACATTTTTTAGATCTTTACAAGTTAGGCATTTTGTTCAGTCAAAGCTTTCAGTCTTCCCTCAAGTTTCAGAAAACATTGTTGATATACTCCTTCACTTGCAGTTTTCCCAGCATAGGTTAGTTTAAATTATTTATAATAATGTATTAGGCTTAAGAGCAGATTCAGCGACTGGGATTAAGAATGATTGGAAATGCAATTTGAATATATCTTTTTCACACCAAGATTAGTTTTCCACTCTTGATTAATTAATCTTCATTTTGTGCGTGACATTATTTGTTACAATTAAAGGTGACGCATGGGTTACGTATGTCCAAAGTTAAATTATCACACTTTTTCCTGGATGTTAATCCTTTATTCAATAGGTGTAAAATCTTTTGAAGCTTCATTGATTCGTATGTTTTGGGAATGTCCTAATTTAGAAAAGGTTTGGAAAGAAATCTTTCAGACTTTATCTAAGATTTTAAAGATCAAATTTAAAACCATGCCCTCTTATAGCTTTGTTTGGCTTTGCTTGAGAAGAAGATATACTTTTGATTTCAACTCTTAAGAAAATTCTTGCTTTTACCTCATTGATAGCTAGATGAGTAATTTTAAAGAAATGGAAAGACAGTTCCTTACCTAGTCATGCCCAGTGGTAACATGATGTCCTGTTTAAGCTTGAAGAAAATTAGATATAATAGCAAAGAATCAAAGTTTAAATTTGACAAGATGTCAGGTCCATTCATTAATTACTATCATAATTGGAAGATTTAAGAGGTTTGGATGCATCAGAGTCTCTGTCTGGTGTTTCAATGGTGTAGCTTGATTTATATTGTTACAATTGTTATAAATAACCTTTTTTAGAGGGAGGGGTTAGATTCGTTTTAGTTTAGTGTTTTTTTTCTTATTTTCTTTTACAGATAAACTGGTTAAATGAGTTCAAACTGGTTGTCAAGGATCATATCATGAATCAAGTCAGCATTAACTCTTTGTTTAGATCAAGGGATGGCTAATTCAGTCTCATTTATTTATATTCAGTATTATATCTGATTATTATGAGAAAGAGAGAAGGTTTTGATTTCCAATTATATTTGACATTTTTATCACACACACACACACACACACACACACACACACACACACACACACACACACACACACACACACACACACACACACACACACACACACACACACACACACACACACACACACACACTGTAAAGTGACCTGCTGTGTGTTCTATTAGATCAATAAAAATATTTTTAAAAGGAACATGTGTCTGGGCTTTTGTCCTTTGTAATTGTGCAAATATCTGCAAAATAAATGATCCCAGAGGTAAGACAAATTAATTCTATGTATTCTGCAAACTGCGTTATTGGTAAACTAGCTAAAAATGGTACTTTATAACACTGGGGCACTATTTATGCATATTTTTAAAAATAAATATTTCTTTCAACTGACTGAAATTCCACAGTAAGAGAATTGTCTTTGAAGTTCTTGTGCTAAAAGGTCTTTTCTAGGTTTCTTGGCTGTTGAATTAAGAAACAAATGAGTGAAAGATTTACTGAATTAAAATTTGAAATGCAAGCAACACTAATCTGCTAAAGGAAGATTTTTAAAAATTGGCAGAGAGACACTATTGCTGTTGGTTAATTAAAGTGGAATCTGTCATAGTGGTAAGGGTACATCTTGCTTTTGGAATGACCCACTGCTACTGGCATGGCAATATTGTACTTAAATTAAACATCCAGAGTAAAGGACTGCATTATTTTATTAATACAGTTCTTCAATTCTTTTTTTTTTATTTTTTATTTTTCACACCATAAATCACATTAACCATGGTACACACTTTTTCCTTTTCACGCATATACAGTGCCATTTTCTCCCCCCCACCTCCTCCCATCCCACCCTCCCTACCTCCCCCCTCCCGTCCATTTAAGGTATAAAATCTAGGATAGATTAAACCAGTCAGACAATGTTGTCATTCAATAAAAATACACCAGAAATTCTACTGAGTCCATTCTTTTCATTTCCTTTTCCTTCCGTTAACTTAGGTAATGATTGTCCCCGGTAGGTTTTCGCTATTGTATTTAATGTAAGGCTCCCATATTTGTTCGAATATTTCAATATTATTTCTTAAACTATATGTTATTTTTTCCAATGGAATACATTTATTCATTTCTATAAACCATTGTTGTATTTTCAAATTATCTTCCAATTTCCAGGTTGACCTAATATATTTTTTTGCTACGGCTAGAGCTATCTTAACAAATCTTTTTTGTGCATCATCCAAATCAATTCCAAATTCTTTGTTTTTTATGTTACTTAGGAGGAAGATCTCTGGATTCTTTGGTATATTGTTTTCTGTTAATTTATTTAATATCTGATTTAGATCTTCCCAAAATTTTTCTACTTTCTCACATGTCCAGATTGCATGAATTGTTGTTCCCATTTCTTTTTTACATCGAAAACATCTATCAGATACTGTTGGGTCCCATTTATTTAACTTTTGAGGTGTAATGTATAGCCTGTGTATCCAGTTATATTGTATCATATATAACCTCGTATTTATTGTATTTCTCATTGTTCCGGAGCATAACTTCTCCCATGTTTCCTTTTTTATCTTTATATTTAAATCTTGTTCCCATTTTTGTTTAATTTTACCATTTGTTTCCTCATTCTCCTTTTCTTGCAGTTTAATATACATATTTGTTATAAATCTTTTGATTATCATTGTATCTGTAATCACATATTCAAGGTTACTTCCCTCTGACAAACTCAAACTGCTTCCTAATTTATTCTTCAAGTAGGATCTCAATTGGTAATATGCCAGCGCTGTATCTTGAGTTATATTGTACTTATTTTTCATTTGTTCAAAGGATAAGAATCTATTTCCTGAAAAACAATTTTCTATTCTTTTAATCCCTTTTTTTTCCCATTCTCTAAAGGAAAGATTATCTATTGTAAAAGGGAGTAACTTGTTTTGCGTCAATATTAGTTTTGGTAATTGATAATTTGTTTTATTTCTTTCTACATGAATCTTCTTCCAAATATTGAGGAGATGATGTAATACTGGAGAACTTCTATATTGTACCAATTTTTCATCCCATTTATATAATATGTGTTCAGGTATCTTTTCCCCTATTTTATCTAATTCTAATCTCGTCCAATCTGGCTTTTCCCTTGTTTGATAAAAATCTGATAGGTATCTTAATTGTGCGGCTCTCTAATAATTTTTAAAGTTTGGCAGTTGTAAGCCTCCTTGTTTATACCATTCTGTTAATTTATCTAGTGCTATCCTCGGTTTCCCCCCTCTCCATAAAAATTTCCTTATTATTTTCTTTAACTCCTTGAAGAATTTCTCTGTCAGTTGTATTGGCAATGCCTGAAATAAGTATAATATCCTTGGAAAAATGTTCATTTTAATACAGTTTATCCTTCCTATTAGTGTTAGTGGTAAATCTTTCCAATGCTCTAAATCGTCCTGTAATTTTTTCATTAGTGGATAATAATTGAGTTTATATAGTTGGCCGAGATTTTTGTTTATTTGTACACCTAGGTATCTTAATGCTTGCATTTGCCATCTAAATGGTGATTCCTTCTTAAATTTTGAGAAATCCGCATTATTCATAGGCATTGCTTCACTTTTATTTACGTTAATCTTGTAACCCGACACTTCTCCATATTCCTTCAATTTCTTATATAATTCTTTTATTGATAGTTCTGGTTCTGTTAAGTACACTATAACATCATCCGCAAATAAACTGATTTTATATTCCTTGTCTTTTATTTTTATTCCTTTTATATTATTTTCTGTTCTTATCAATTCTGCTAGTGGTTCTATAGCTAACGCAAACAATAAAGGTGATAGTGGGCATCCCTGCCGTGTTGACCTGCTTAAGTTAAATTGCTTTGATACATGTCCATTTACTGTCACTTTCGCTAACAGTCCCTTATATAATGCTTTAATCCAATTAACATACTTCTCCGGTAAACTGAATTTTTGCAATACTTTGAACAAATAATTCCATTCTACTCTGTCAAAGGCCTTCTCTGCGTCTAAAGCAACTGCTACTGTAGGTGCTTTATTCCCTTCTACTGCATGAATTAAGTTAATAAATTTACAAATATTGTCTGTTGTGTGTCTTTTTTTGATAAATCCAGTTTGGTCTAAATTTACCATTTTCGGTACATACTCTGCTAATCTGTTTGCTAATAGTTTAGCTATTATCTTATAATCTGTGTTAAGTAAAGATATTGGTCTATATGACGCTGGTGTGAGTGGATCTTTCCATTGCTTTCGTATTACTGTAATTATTGCTGTTTTACATGAATCTGGTAAGCTTTGTGTTTCATCAATCTGGTTGATTACTTCCAGGAGGGGAGGAATTAATAAGTCTTTAAATGTTTTGTAGAATTCTATTGGGAATCCATCCTCTCCTGGTGTCTTATTATTTGGTAATTTTTTTATTATCTCTTGTATTTCTACTATTCCAAATGGCTCTGTTAATTTATTTTGTTCCTCTATTTGTAGTTTTGGTAGTTCAATTTTAGTCAGAAATTCATCTATTTTCCCTTCTTTCCCTTCGTTTTCAGTTCGGTATAATTGTTCATAGAATTCTCTAAAGTTTTCCTTAATTTCTTTTGGATTATATGTAATTTGTTTGTCTTTTTTCCTTGATGCCAATACCATTTTCTTAGCTTGTTCTGTCTTAAGCTGCCATGCTAGGATTTTGTGCATTTTTTCACCTAGTTCATAATATTTCTGTTTTGTCTTCATTATATTCTTCTCCACCTTATATGTTTGTAGTGTTTCATATTTTATTTTTTTATCCGCCAATTCTCTTCTTTTAGTTGTATCTTCCTTCATTGCTAATTCTTTTTCTATATTTACTATTTCCCTTTCCAACTGCTCTGTTTCCTGATTATAGTCCTTCTTCATCTTGGTTACATAACTTATTATTTGCCCTCTAATGAATGCTTTCATTGCATCCCATAGTATAAACTTATCTTCCACTGATTCCGTATTTATTTCAAAATACATTTTTATTTGTTTTTCAATAAATTCTCTAAAATCCTGCCTTTTAAGTAACATGGGGTTTAATCTCCATCTATACATTCTTGGAGGGATGTCCTCTAACTTTACTGTAATATTAAGGGTGAATGGTCCGATAGTATTCTAGCTTTATATTCTGTTTTTCTTACTCTATCTTGCATACGAGCTGATAACAAAAATAGGTCTATTCTTCAGTATGTTTTATGTCTAGCCGAGTAATATGAATATTCCTTTTCCTTTGGGTGTTGTTTCCTCCATATATCCAAAAGTTGCATTTCTTCCATCGATTTAATTATAAATTTGGTTACTTTGTTCTTTCTGTTAATTTTTTTCCCAGTTTTGTCCATATTTGAATCCAAATTCAGGTTGAAATTCCCTCCTATTAATATGTTCCCTTGCGTATCTGCTACCTTCAAAAAGATATCTTGCATAAACTTTTAATCTTCTTCGTTAGGTGAATATACATTGAGTAGATTCCAAAACTCCGAATATATCTGACATTTTATCATTACATATCTCCCTGCTGGATCTATTATTTCCTCTTCTATTTTAAATGGCACATTTTTACTAATTAATATAGCTACTCCTCTTGCTTTTGAATTATACGATGCTGCTGTTACGTGTCCTACCCAATCTCTCTTTAATTTCTTGTGCTCCAATTCAGTTAAATGTGTTTCTTGCACAAATGCTATATCAATTTTTTTCTTTTTTCAGTAAATTTAGCAGTTTCTTCCTTTTAATTTGGTTATGTATTCCATTCATATTTAAAGTCATATAGTTCAACGTAGCCATTTTATACTTTGTTTATCTTCCCTTTCCGTTTCTCCATCATTACCTTTCCTTTTTATCCATTTCTGTTTTCTTGTTTTGAACCCTTTATAAGACAACATTCCTAAAACATCAAACATTTTCCTTATTCTCCTATTTAAAACTTCTTTAGCCCCAATCTCCCCTCCCCCTCCTGAGTTGCCCTTTATCCCTTGTCGGACAACCACATCTCCCCTCTCCATTTGGATTTGCGAATTCACTCGCAAGCGTCAGCTGATTTTGCAGTGACCGCAACTCCTCCCCACCCAGCCCCCCCCAGAAAATATTTCACTTTTCATATGTAACAAAGATCATTCTTTTAGTTCCCTCCTTATTCCCTCTATTCCATTTCCTACCCTTATTAATTCTTGTCTATACTATCTATATTTTCCTCTAAATACGGATACATTCATGTATGCACATTATACATATACACACATATACCTCTTTACCCACATACATATAAATCGTGGTCATTTTTACTCTTATTACATATCTTCATCTCTCTGGTTGTTTTGTAGTTGTTCTGCAAAATTCCTTGCTTCCTCTGGATCCGAGAATAGTTATTTTTCCATAAGATCGTTTTCGATGTATTGAACTCCTTTCTCCTCTTCAGGAGTTCAAAACTTATGTGTCTTTTTAGTTCGCAGTCTTTTGTACTCTCGTTACACGTCTTCATCCCTCAGTCTATTTTGTAATTGTTCTGCAAATTTTCATGCTTCCTCTGGATCCGAGAATAGTCTGTTTTGTTGTCCTGGAATAAATATTTTCAATACCGCTGGATGCTTTAGTATAAATTTATACCCTTTCTTCCATAAAATCGCCTTTGCTGTATTGAACTCCTTTCTCTTCTTCAGGAGTTCAAAACTTATATCTGGATAAATGAAGATTTTTTGCCCTTTGTACTCCAGTGGCTTGTTGCCCTCTCTTACTTTTTCCATTGTCTTCTCCAGTACCTTTTCTCTTGTAGTATATCTTAGGAATTTTACTAAAATAGATCTTGGCTTTTGTTGTGGTTGTGGTTTAAAGGCCACTGCTCTATGTGCCCTTTCTATTTCCATTTCTTGCTGTAGTTCTGGACATCCTAGGATCCTGGGGATCCAATCTTTTATAAACTCTCTCATATTCTTGCCTTCTTCATCTTCCTTAAGGCCCTCTATCTTTATGTTATTTCTTCTGTTATAATTTTCCATTATATATATTTTCTGAGCTAACAGTTCTTGTGTCTCTATAACTTTTTTATTAGATTCCTCTAATTTCTTTTTTAAGTCCTCTACCTCCATTTCTACTGCTGCTTCCCGCTCTTCCATCTTGTCCATTCTCTTTCCCATTTCTGTTAAGGTCTTATCTATTTTATTCATTTTCTCTCCTGTGTTGTTTATTCTTCTTCTTAAATCATTAAATTCTTGCGCTTGCCATTCTTTAAATGACTCCATGTATTCTTTAATAAGAGAAAGTATATCCATTGTTTTGCCTTTCCCTTCTTCTTCTATTTCACTGTACTCTTCCTCTTCCTCTTCTTCTTCCTCTGGGTTGGCCATCTATTGTTTCTTTGTTGCCCTTTTCTTCTCTTCTTTCTTGTTTTCGTTGTCTTCTATGTTCTCCTCTTGCTGCAGGTGTTCTGCAGCTGTCATTGCCGGCTGTGGAGATCGACTCCCCAGCTGGTCACCCCTCCCGTTGGTGTGTTTTTTTGCATGCGCATCGCGCACTTTAACTCGGCTCAGTGAGCCATTTTTGTAGTCCACTTTCTACCGACCTGAGGGAGCGGGTTTCTCTCTCCACCGCGGGCCTCTTCGAACAGGTAAGGCCTTCTCCTTCTTCTTCCGTTGTCTTCTCTTCCTCTCTTCTTACCGTTGATTTCGATTTTTCTTTTTTCGTCGCCATCTTCTTTCCACCTTTATACTCACTTTTCTTTAATTTTTATTTTTGTGCCTTTGTGTTTTCCTTTGTTTTTTCCGACTTTTCTGGAGAGGGCTGGAGTTCACCGTCCAGCCACTACTCCATCACGTGACTCCCCCCCCAATTCTTCAATTCTTAAAGCATAGGAGAATCCTGGACTTTCAACCAGGAGTACAAGAAGACTGAACGGCAAACAGTGAATTATCAAAAACCCTAGACTTTTGGAAAGGCTGGACAAGAGATGTATCAAAATGATTCCAAGAATGAAGAATTTTAGTTACATGAAATGACTGACAATACTAGGATTGTTCTTGGATGAGAGGAGATTCTGAAGACAAAAACCACTGGGGCTACTTGGTTCTTTAGCCAATCATCTTCTTTTTGTTTCCTCGTTGTTGGCCACCTCCTGTCCATGAAAATAATCTCTCTCTTCATAAATCCTTCATGTTTTCTTTACATGAGCCACTGACTGAGGCAGATTAAAGGTGAGTTGGATAAGTATTGGGGGGGGGGGTGGGGGGGTGAGAGTTTACAGGAATATGGAGGGGGGGTGGTTTAACATTTTATAAT